>NW_012302038.1:0-3250 GCF_000151885.1 Dipodomys ordii | reverse complement strand
CTTCTGGTTTTCTAGTGCTTTATTGGAGATAAGAGTCTCATGGGCTTTACAGCCTGGGTTGGATTTGAACCACAATCCTCAGCCTCTTGAGTAGCTAGGATTACAGGTATGAGCCACCTGCACCCGGCTATTTCTAATATTTTAAAATTGTATTTATTGATTGATTGATTGCCAATCACGGGGCTTGAACTGAGGTTGTGGCAACACTGACTCAGCTTCCATCACCCTAGGCTGGGATGATGCAGCCTCTGGGCCCACAGCCGATCCTGGGATGGTACACCTCGGGTGCTGACATGAAAACAAAATTAAAACATCACCTAAAAAAACCATGATCTGTGGATGGTTGGTGGTTCTTGGTTTTCCTTCCTTGCATGGTGACCATCCCGGGTCCAAATGACATGGCTGCAACCTTTAGTTCACTTGGCACTGCTGAAGGCTGGCAGACTTGCAGGGAAGCCATAGGCCAACCTGGACACCTAGGTCCTGAGTTTGAATCCCGGTCATGCCACTTACAAAGGGCTGGGGAGCCCAAGAAACTATTGCCTGTCCATAGGAGCACCAGAGGAATGTGAACAATGTCATGGTTCGATGAGTAGTTCATCAATCAGTCTAGCAGAAAATTAGACCCAATAATCACAGGACACGGACTGATTTTAATTCATAGTTTAGTATGCACTAAAAGAATACTATTGATTAAATTGAGTCCTCACTAAATACCTGAGAATCCATAGGAGCATAGTATGTGTCATTGAACACTAAATAGATATTTCTGACAGTATGTAAATATCTAAATTTATATTTATTTGTATACCATCATCTGCATATAACATTTTTGCTATTTTGGCCAAACCTAGAACTCGATCTGGTCGCCATCTCTCCTACTCCATACAAATATCTACTTATTTACATACTATCTTCAGATTTTGAATGGATGACTATTGTGCTCCTCCTATCCCCCTCCCTCAATCTAAGGTCCTGGGAACAACCTAGCTCCTTAGTGGCTCACATGCTGGTGTGCTTACCTGGACCCATTCGCCTATTGGGCCTGCCAGTCCTCGTGTCAGATCCCAGCACTGACAAAAGATGAATTCTGATGTGAGAAGCCAATCCTTGCAACTCTTTCTCTGTCCTGTGAAAGTCCTGGGTCTCAGCTAGGATGCAGTATGCAATATAGGCAACTCTATATTCATGGGAATCAGTTGCCATCCATGTCAGCACAGTTATGGCTGTCATCATATGTAATGAAATACAAAATGCATCCATTACTAAGACAGACAATAAAAAGAATAACTACACTGAATGCATGATGCATTCCACATCTCTATGTAAAAAGAGATCCTATGTGTAAAATAGGTGAGCATATGATTTTTGCCAGTGCTGGGGCTTCAGTTCAGGCCCTGGGACTAGGCCTGACCTTGTAGTTTCAAGGATGGTGAGCTTCATCTTCCCCCACAGTACACAAAGTTACCCAGACCTGAGTTGGAATCTCAGAGGTGGCAGAAAAATGGTGAGAATGCTGAGCCAGGGTGTGTTATTATTATTGTTGTTCTTGTTCTTGTTATTATTATTGCCAAGCATGGGATTTGAATTCAGTTCATGACAACTCTGCCTCAGCTTCGATCACCTCAGACTGGCGAGCTCCCATGGGCCCGTAGCCGATCTTGGGATCCTAGGCTCTGAAACGTTGCAGGAAAAAATGTCAGAAAAATGACAGGAAAAAATGATAGAAAAAATGTCCCAGGATGGATTTTTTATATTTTCTTTTGCACGGTGAACACCTTGGGTCTGAATTACATGGCTGTAAAGGATACTTCACCTTGCATTGGTGAAGGGTAATGGACTATCAGGGAAGCCATAGGCCCATGTGGCAAAATAGGCCCTGAGAGGAGGGACCAAGATGGCGACGGGGCAGTAGGGAAACGCCACAGCTCTCTCCAACCAAAAAGAGAGTTCGAGTTCCAACGCTTAATCTCCCCAAGAGACCGACAACAACAAAAAGACGAACACTCAGAGAAAAACCAATGGTGGAAAATAACAAAAAAAGAAAGAGAGGAAAAGAAGAATTTCAGAACAGAGAAGAGCGAAGACCCCTCCCCCAACCTTTACTGGCCGCGCGGCAGTGCGCCAAGCCGCCGGCCAGCCGGCCCAGCGGGGGCTGCCAGAGCCCCAGAGACACAGGGGGCCGCTTGCAGATCACCAGGTACCGGTTCGCAGAACAGCGGACCGCCAGGAACAGAGAAACCTACCAGCCGGGATTCTCCACGAGGATCCCAACCCCACCCCTCACTCTCCACCGGAGTGGAGAGGCTCCATCCCGCCAAAGCCACCCGGCACCAGCAGTGCGACAAAGGAACCTGTCGGCAGACCACCCGCCAGATCGCGATCGCAACGACCCGGCGGGGGCCGCCCAACCTAGCCTGCAACCACCCCAACTGAACTCGGATTGCAACAACAATTGAGGACCTACACCACACAGAAACAACCAGCTCCAGGGTGAGTACTTCACAGGGGACAGTGAGCTGGAGGGAATCCCCAGACCCTGACCTAGACTCCCTACCCCAACACCCGGACCACAGGACCCACTAAAACTGGGAACTGTTTGAGAGCTCCACCAGCCGGTGGAGCACACTCTGCTGGCCAGGCCAGAGCAAGAGTGCCCCTGGAAGGGAGCTTAAATGTCCAAGCCAGGAACAGCGCCCCTGGGTCAAGACTACCAACAGTAGAAGAAATTTGAACTGTGTCCCCCAGGCTGCATAACCTAGGTGGTATACACAGCAGCACAGGCCTAAGGAGCGCGCTCCAGGCTGCATAACTTAGGTGGTATACACATCAGCACAGGCTTAAATAGCGCTCCAGGCTGGGGCTGGAACCAGGCCCGGGGATCCGGCGCCTGAACAACAAAATCAACTCCTCCCAACTGAAGTAAAAAGCTGAGCATACGCCTCAACAGAGGGGAGAAAACCAGAAAACAACACTCCCCGGGAAGCACACCTGTGACAACAAAAGACATGGAGGCTCAGGACAAGAGAAGCCCAAACCCCACCAAAACTCCACCCATATACCCTAGGCTGGGAATTGGGCAACACAGGCTGCTAGCACCTGATAATAAGCAGGAGCTCAGGCTGATAAGGCGGCTCAGCAATAGAGTGATAGTCTTGGATGTATGAGGCCCTGGATCTGATTCCTCAGCATCACAAAAGAAAAAAAGGGTCAGAAGTGGTGCTGTGGCTCAAATGGTAGGGTGCCATGA
>NW_012302037.1:0-1454 GCF_000151885.1 Dipodomys ordii | reverse complement strand
AGGATACAGTCACAGAGCTCAGAGGGACTGGAGGCGGCAGTGGTTTCCTTTTCAAAGCGTTCATTGTCGGGTTCTAGAGCTTGGACCATTAACAGCAAGCGGTGTTGGCTACCCGGCCCCAGGATCTTTGCCCCGGGGCGCCCAGGCCGGCTGGTGTGTCGGAAGCTGCAGCTCAGGCGGTTAAAGGTTAACTTGAGACCTGCGGGAACTGTCGGGGCAGATCAGCACCCCGGGCTTCGGTTTCCCCGTCTGTGAATCGGGCGGGTAACCGGCAGCGAGGAGGGGGGGGGGGTGTCCGGAGGCACGACTAGCGTCCACGCCGGCGCCGGGCCGGGCCGAGCCGGGGCGCTGGGGCGCCCGGCCGCCCTCCCGCCGCGGGCCCCGCGCTCCGCCGCCGCTCCGCCGGGGTCAGCCCCGGGCGTCGAGAGGCGGGGCCCGCTGCGAGGCCCGCGCGGCG
The DNA here is from genome assembly GCF_000151885.1 of Dipodomys ordii. Taxonomy (NCBI): domain Eukaryota; kingdom Metazoa; phylum Chordata; class Mammalia; order Rodentia; family Heteromyidae; genus Dipodomys; species Dipodomys ordii. Next base: position 997 of record NW_012302037.1, on the reverse strand, counting down.
GCCATGGCTTCGGTGGTGGAGTACAAGGGCCTGAAGGCCGGCTACCACTGCGGCTACTGCGACTCCACAGAGGGCAAGGCGTCGTGCGGTGAGTGTCCCGGCGTCGAGGCGGCCGCGGCGCCCACCCTCGGCCCTCGCGGGCGCCCGCTGCGCTCCGGCCAGCCTCTGGCCGGGGGGGACAGCGGCTCCGCTACCCGCCTGCAGCTTCCCTTCCCCACTCGTGTCTTCCCAGCCCGTTGCCCTGCCCGCTCCGTCTCGCCGCCTCACCCTCACTGACGATGGCGGCCTCTCCCAGAGAAGCAACGGAAATAGCAGAAAGCTGCCCTTAGTCAAGATGGCGCGGACGGCGTCAGCTCCCCGAGGCGCCAGGCCAGGTTGGGCCTGCGGGCTCCCGTGTGGCTTCGCGCGAGCCTCGGGAACGCCTGGGCGCGCTGCATTGTGGGGCGGCGGCTGCGGCGCGGCGGCGGCAGCGGCGGCGGCAGCGGCGTTGGAGGCGGCGGCGTCGGGCCAGACGGTGGAGCGCTGGCGCGGCCGCGGCCATGGCTTCGTGGAACGCGCTGTCGCCCAGCATCGTAGAGTATTTCGAGGGCGAGGACTTCTACCGCTGCGGCTATTGCAAGAACGAGTCGGGCAGTCGCTCCCATGGTGAGCGAGCCGGGCTGGCGGGCGAGGGAAGCCGGGCGCCGCGGCTCCCCGGCCGGCCCGTGCCCCGCGGGGCGCCCGTGAGGGGCCGGGCTGTCAGGGTCGTGGGGAGGCGGAGGGGACCCGCGGCCGACTCCGCGGGGAGGCGCCTCTGAGGGGCTCCTCACGGGGATGACGCGCGTCGGCGGGCTCCGTGAGCGAGTTTTGGGGAGCCCCGGGGGGGGACGCGCGCGTCACGGGGGTGCGCGGCCGTCGAGCGTCCGGTGCCGCTCGCGCAGGGAGGCGTGCGCGTGCCCCCACGCCCTAAAGGACCGGACGGGCACCCGCTGACCCCGGGTCGCGGGCCGCAGCCCCT
>NW_012302036.1:0-3251 GCF_000151885.1 Dipodomys ordii | reverse complement strand
TGAAGCAGAAGGAGAACCTGAAGCAGAAGGACAAGCAGTAGTAGCAGAAGCTGGAAAAGCAGAAGCAGAAGAAACAGATCAAGGAGAAGAAGCAGAAGCAGAACGAGAAGCAGAAGAATAAGAAGGAGAAAGAGAAGGATTAGGAGTAGGAGGAGCAGAAGGAGAATCAGAAGCAGAAAGAGAAGCAGAAGGAGAAGCAGAAGGAGAAACAGAAGAAGGAGAAGTAGGAGAAGCAGAAGCAGAATGAGAAATGAGAAGCACAAGAAGGAGAAATTGAAGGAAAAGGAGAATGAGACGGAGAAGCAGAAGGAGAAGTAGGAGAAGCAGAAGAAGAAGCAGAAGCAGAAGAAACAGAAGAAGGAGAAGGGCAGAAGCAGAAGCAGACGGAGAAGCAGAAGCAAAAGGAGAAGCAGAAGAAGCAGAAGCTGAAGCAGAAGAAGAAACAGAAAAAGCAGAAGAAGCAGACGAAGAAGCAGCAGGAGAAGCAGAAGAAGAAGAAGGAGAAGGAGAAAGAGAAGGATTAGGAGTAGGAGAAACAGAAGGATAAGCAGAAGCAGAAAGAGAAGGAGTATGAGAAGGAGAAGCAGGAGAAGTAGAAGAAGCAGGAGAAGTAGAAGAAGCAGAAACAGGAGAAGCAGAAGCAGAATGAAAAGCAGAAGAAGGAGAAATTGAAACAGAAGAAGATGCAGAAGGAGAAGCAGGAGCAATAGTAGAAGCTGAAGTAGAAGCAGAAGGAGAAGCATAAAGAGAAACAGAAGGAGAAGCAGGAGAAGCAGAAGCAGAAGCAGAATCAGAAGAAATAGAAGAAGGAGAAGAAGCAGAAGCAGAAAGAGAAGCAGAAACAGAAGGAGAAGCAGAAATAGAAGCAGAAGAAGCCGAAGAAGCAAAAGCAGAACCTAAAGCAGAAGGAGAAGCAGGAGAAGCAGAAGAAGCAGAATCTGGAGAAGAAGAAGGAGAACCAGAAGGAGAAGCAGAAGCAGAAAGAGAAGCAAAAGCATAAGGAGAAGCAGAAGGAGAAGCAGAAGAAACAGAAGAAGCAGAATAAGTAGCAGAAGAAGCTGAAGATGCAGAACCAGAAAGAGAAGCAGAAGGAATAGCAGAAGAACGAGTAGGAGAAATAGAAGGAAAAGCAGAAGGAGAAGCAGGAAAAGCAGAAGAAACAGAAGCAGACTGAGAAGCAGAAGAAGGAGAAGCCGGAGCAGAAGAAGAAGCAGAAGGAAAAGCACAAGCAGAAGGAGATGCAGAAGGAGAAGCAAGAAATGCAGAAGACGCAGAAGCAGAAGGAGAAGAAGAAGGAGAAGAATCAGAATCAGAAGAAACAGAAGCAGAAATAGAAAGAGAAGCCGACGAAGAGAAGCAGAAATGAGAAGCAGGAGAAGCAGAAGAAGCACAAGCGGGAGAAGCAGAAGAAGAAGAAACAGAAGAAGAAGGAGCAGAAGCAGAAGGAGAAGCAGGAGAAGCAGAAAGAGAAGCAGGAAAAGCAGAAGAAGCAGAAGCAGGAGAAGCAGAAAGAGAAGAAACAGGAGAAGGACAAGAAGCAGAAAGAGAAGCAGTAGAAGCAGAAGAGGCAGGAAAAGCAGAAGCAGAAGAAAGAGAAGAAGAAGAAGACGAAGAAGAAGAAGAAGCAGCAGCATAAGGAGAAGCATAAGGAGAAGCATAAGGAGAAGTATAAGGAGAAGCAGTAGAAGCAGAATAAGCAGAAGCAGGAGAAGCAGAAGCAGAAGAAAAAGAATAAGCAAAAGAAGCAGAAGCAGAAGCAGTGAGAGAAGCAGAAGAAGGAGAAGGAGCAGCAGAAGGAGAAGCAGAAGCAGAAAGAGAAGCAGTAACAGAAGGAGAACAAGAAGGAGAAGCAGGAGAATCAGAAGAAGCAGAAAGAGAAGAAGAAGGAGAAGCAGAAGTAGAATCAGAAGAAGAAGAAGAAGAAGAAGAAGAAGAAGAAGAAGAAACAGAAGCAAAAGAAACAGAAGAAGGAGAAGTGCAGAAGCAGAAGGAGAAGCAGAAGCAGAAGGAGAAGCAGAAAGAGAAGCAGGAGAAGCAGAAGAAGCAGGAGAAGCAGAAGCAGAAGAAACAGGAGAAGCCGAAGAAGCAGAAGCAGAATCTGAAGCAGAAGGAGAAACAGAAGAAGCACAATCTGAAGCAGAAGCAGAAGAAACAGAAATAGTAGAATAAGCAGAAGCAGAAGCACCAGGACAAGCAGAAGAACAAGAAGGAGAAGGCGAAAGAGAAGGATTAGATGTAGGAGAAGCAAAAGGATAAGCAGAAGCAGAAAGAGACGCAGGAGGAGAAGCAGCACGAGAAGTAGGAGAAGAAGGAGAAGCAGAAGCAAGAGAAGCAGAAGAAACAGAAGACGCAGAAGCAGAATGAGAAGCAGAAGGAGAAATTGAAGCAGAAGCAGAAGCATAAGGAGAAGCAGAAGAAGGAGAAGGAGAAGCAGAAAGAGAAGCATAAAGAGAAGCAGAAAGAGAAGCACAACGAGAAGCAGAAGCAGGAGAAGCAGAAGCAGAAGAAACATAAGAAGGAGAAGAAGGAGAAGCAGAAGGAGAAGCAGAAACAGAAAGAAAAGCAGAAATAGAAGCAGGAGCAGCAGAAGAAGCAGCAGCAGGAGAAGCAGAAGCAGAAGAAGCCGAAGAAGCAGAAGCAGAACCTGAAGCATAAGGAGATACAGGAGAAGCAGAAGAAGCAGAATCTGGAGATGCAGAAGGACAAGCAGAAGCAGAAAGAGAAGCAAAAGCAGAAGGAGAAGCAGAAGGAGAAGCAGAAGAAACAGAAGAAGCAGAGGCAGTAGCAGAAGAAGCAGAAGATGCAGAAGGAGAAGGAGAAGCAGAAGCAGCAGTAGAAGCAGAAGAATGAGAAGCAGAAGGAGAAGCATAAAGAGAAACAGAAGGAGAAGCAGGAGAAGCAGAAGCAGGAGAAGCAGAATCAGAAGAAATAGAAGAAGGAGAAGAAGCAGAAGCAGAAAGAGAAGCAGAAACAGAAGGAGAAGCAGAAATAGAAGCAGAAGAAACCGAAGAAGCAAAAGCAGAACCTAAAGCCGAAGGAGAAGCAGGAGAAGCAGAAGAAGCAGAATCTGGAGAAGAAGAAGGAGAACCAGAAGGAGAAGCAGAAGCAGAAAGAGAAGCAAAAGCAGAAGGAGAAGCAGAAGAAACAGAAGAAGCAGAATCAGTAGCAGAAGGAGCTGAAGATGCAGAAGCAGAAAGAGAAGCAGAAGGAATAGCAGAAGAACGAGAAGGAGAAATAGAAGGAAAAGCAGA
>NW_012302035.1:0-3251 GCF_000151885.1 Dipodomys ordii | reverse complement strand
AACAAAGCAAGGACAGAGCGAGACACAGAGGTCCACAGCGAGGGACACAGCGGGGGACAGTGGGGACAAACCGGGGAACAACGGGGACACAGTGGGACACAGCTGGGACACAGCGGGGACAGAGCGGCACACAGCGGGGGACACAGTGGGACACAGCAGGGGATACAGCGAGGACACAGAGGGGACATAGGGGCACACTGCGGGACACAGTGGGACACAGCGGGGACAGAGAGGGACATAGCAGTTACACAGCAAGGACACACCAGGGACATAGCGGGACACAGCGGGGACACAGCCGGGACCCAGCAGGACCCAGCGAGGACACAGCAGGGACACAGCGGGGACACAGCGGGCCAAAGCGGGGGACACAGAGGCGGACATAGCAGGACACAGCGGGACAAAGGGGGACAGAGCGGGACACAGCTAGAACACAATGGGACACAGTGGGACACCGTGGGGGACACAGCAGGGGACACAGCGGGACACAGCGGGGGACACAGCGGGACACAGCGTGACACAGAGGGGACAAAGCAGGGGACAAAGCAGGGACACAACGGGACACAGCGGGACAAAACGGGACACAGCTGGACACAGCGGGGACACAGCAGGGGACACAGCGGGGACAGCGGGGACACAGGGGGGACACAGCGAGACACAGCGGGGGACACAGCGAGGACACAGCGAAGACACAGCGGGGACACAGGGGGGACACAGCGGGACAAACGGGACAAAACGGGACACAGCCGGACACAGAGGGGTATACAGCGTTGGACAGTGGGGACACCCCTGGGGAAAGCAGGGACACAGCGGGACACAGCGGGGGACACCGGGGACACAGCGGGACACAGCGGGGACACAACGGGGACACAGCGGGACACACAGGGGACACAGCGGGGACACAACCGGACACAGCGGGGGACATCGGGGACACAGCGGGACACAGCGGGACAAAGCGGGACACAGCAGGGACACAGCGGGTCACAGCGAGGACACAGCTGGGGACACAGCAGGACACAGCAGGGGACACAGCGGGGACACAGCCGGACACAGTGGGGACACAGCGGGACACAGCGGGACACATCGGGGGACACAGCAGGACACTGCAGTGTACACAGCGGGACACAGCGGGACACAGTGGGACACAGCGGGGACACAGCAGGGGACACAGCAGGACACAGAGCGGAACAAAGGGGGCACACAGCACGACACAGTGGGACACAGCGGGGTACACAGTGGGACACAGCAGGGACACAGCAGGGGCACAGTGGGAAACAGTGGGACACAGCGGGGGACAAAGCGGGACAAACCGGGATACAGGGGGACACAGTGGGGGACACAGCGGGGGACACAGAGCTGCACACAGCGGGAGAGAGTGGAACACAGCAGGGACACAGCGGGGCCACAGCGGGCCACAGTGGGACATCGCAGGAACAAAGCGAGGACAGAGTGAGACACAGAGGTACACAGCGAGGGACACAGCGGGGGACAGTGGGGACAAACAGGGGAACAGCGGGGGACACAGCGAGGACACAGCAGGACACAGCGAGGTACACAGAGGCAGACACAGTGGGACACAGCGGGGACACAGAGGGACATAGCAGTTACACAGCGAGGACACACCAGGGACACAGCGGGAAACAGCGGGGACACAGCCGGGACCCAGAGGGGACAAAGCAGGGGACAAAGCGGGGACACAGCGGGACACAGCGGGACAAAACGGGACACAGCTGGACACAGCGGGGACACAGCAGGGGACACAGAGGGGGACAGCAGGGACACAGCCGGACACAGCAGGACACAGTGGGACAAAACGGGACACAGCTGGACACAGCGGGGACACAGCAGGGGACACAGAGGGGGACAGCAGGGACACAGCCGGACACAGCAGGACACAGCGGGAAACAGCGGGAAAACAGCAAGGACACAATGGGACACAGCGAAGACACAGCGGGACAAAGCGGGGGACACAGAGGCGGACACAGCAGGACACAGCGGGACAGAGTGGGACACAGCGAGAACACAACAGGACACAGCGGGACACAGCAGGGGACACAGCACGGGACACAGCGGGTGACACAGCGGGACACAGCGGGACACAGAGGGGACAAAGCAGGGGACAAAGCGGGGACACAGCGGGACACAGCGGGACAAAACGGGACACAGCTGGACACAGCGGGGACACAGCAGGGGACACAGAGGGGGACAGCAGGGACACAGCCGGACACAGCAGGACACAGCGGGACACAGCGGGAAACAGCGGGAAAAGAGCAAGGACACAATGGGACACAGCGAAGACACAGCGGGACACAGAGGGGACACAGCGGGGGATAGCAGGGGGACACAGCGGGGACACAGCAGGTACACAGCGGAACACAGTGGGGACACAGCGGGGGACAGCAGGGAGACACAGCTTGTACACAGCTGGGACACATGGGTACACAGCGAGAAACAGCCGGTACACAGCAATACACAGCGGGACACAGCGGGAAATACAACCGGACATAGCTGGGGACACAGCGGGACACAGCGGGGGTCACAGCAAGAACACTGCGGGACACAGGAGGACACAGCGGGGACACAGCGGGGACACAGCGGGGGACACTGTGGGACACAGCGGGGGACACAGCAAGGACACAGCGGGGACACAGAGGGACATAGCAGTTACACAGCGAGGACACACCAGAGACACAGCAGGACACAGCGGGGACACAGCGGGGACACAGCGAGACACAGCGGGACCCAGCGGGGACACAGCAGAGACACAGCGGGACACAGCGGGAACCACAGCGGGACATAGCGGGAGACAGAGCAGGACACAGTGGGACACAGCGGGGGACACAGTTGGGACACACGGGTCAACAGCAGGGACACAGTGGGGGACACAGCGAGGTCTCAGCGGGACACAGAGGGATACACAGTGAGGACACAGGGTGACACATGGGGACAGAGCGGGACACAGCGGGGGACACAGAGAGGAAACTGCGGGACACAAATGGGGACACAGCAAGGACACAGCGGGACACAGCGGGAAAGAGCGGGACACAGCGGGGGACCACACACACACACACACACACACACACACACACACCTCCTCAAAGTGGAATTGTAGCACATGAAGGATGAACTGTGGCATCTGTGTGTTCATGTTGGGCATGGGCCTCCACCTACCTGGTTTACAAGCAAGGGGGAGTTGGGCCTAGGTTGTGAGCTGACAAACTGTTGAGGGACAGTCAAACACCAGTAGCCTCCAA
>NW_012302034.1:0-3251 GCF_000151885.1 Dipodomys ordii | reverse complement strand
CGGGACACATCGCGGGACACAGCGAGGACCCAGCGGAACACAGCGTGGGACACAGCGAGGACACAGCGGGACACAGCGGGACACAGCAGGGACACAGCAGAAGACACAGCCTGAACCGTGGGGGACACAGCGGGACACAGTGGGGACTCACCGGGGGACACAGCAGGGGACAAACTGGGACACCACGGGACACAGTGGGAAACAGCGGGACACAGCGGGGACACTGCGGGAACATAGCGGGACACAGCGGGGTACACAGCGTGACACAGCAATGGACACAGCGGGGACACAACGGGACACAGCGGGGGACACAGCGAGGACACAGTGGGTCACAGCGGGACACAGCGTGGGACAAAGCAAGAGACAGCGGGGGACACAGCGAGGACACAGCTGGACACAGCGGGGTACACAGCAGGACACAGCAGGGGACACAGAAGGGTACACAGCGGGACACAGAGAGAAACACAGCGAGGTCACAGCGGGGGCCAAAGCAGGACAACACGGGACACAGTGTGACACAGTGGGACACAGCGGAGACACTGCAGGGGCACAGCGGGAGAAAGCGGGCGACATAGCGGGACACAGCGGGACACAGCGGGGGACACAGTGGGGACACAGCGGGGGACACAGCGGGACACAGCGGGTCACAGCCGGGGATACTGCGGGACACAGCGGGGGACACAGAGGGGTACACAACGGGACACAGCCGGGAACACAGCGCGGACACAGCAGGACACACCGGGACACAGCGTCAATACAGCGGGGACAGAGCGGGTCACAGCAGGGACACAGCGGGACACAGCGGGGGACACAGCGGGACACAGCGGGGACACAGCGGGACACAACGGGACACAGCGGGGGACACAGCGGAACACAGTTTGGGACACAGCGAGGACAAAGCGGGACACAGCGGGACACAGTGGGGAAACAGCAGGGACACAGCAGGGACACAGCGGGGGACACAGCGGGGTACACAGCGGGACAAAACGAGGAACACAGCGAGGACACAGCGGGACCCAGCAGGACACAGCGTCGATACAGCAGAGACACAGCGGGACACAGCGGGGTACACAGCTGGGGACACAACGGGACACAGCAGTGAACACAGCGAGGACACAGCGGGAAACAGCGGGTACACTGCGGGAACATAGCGGGACACAGCGGGGTACAGAGCGGTACACAGCGGGGTCACAGAGTGGTACACAGCGGGACACAGCGGGAAACACAACGAGGTCACAGCGGGGGACAAAGCGGGACAACACGGGACACAGTGTGACACAGCAGGACACAGCGGGACACAGCGGGACACAGCGGGGGACACAGAGGGACAGCAGAGGACAGAGAGGTGACACAGCGGGACACAGCGGGGACACCGCTGGACACAGCAGGTTACACAGAGGGACACAGCGGGCACACAGTGGGGACACAGCGGGACACAGCGGTACACAGCGGGGACAGAGCAGGACAGAGCCTGACACAGCGAGGACACATTGGGCCACAGCGGGACACAGAGGAACTCAGCGGGAAACACAGCAGTACACAGCAGGACACAGTGTGACACAGCGGGGAGACAGCAGGGACACAGTGGGGGACACAGCGGGACACAGCAGGTCACAGCAGGGGACACAGCGGGACACAGCAGAGGACACAGAGGGGTACACAGGGGGACACAGCGGGAACACAGCGGGACACAGCATTGGACACAGCGGGACACAGCAGGTCACAGCGAGGGACACAGCGGGACACAGCAGGGGACACAGACGGGTACACAGCGGGACACAGCGGGGAACACAGCGCGGACACAGCGGGACAGAGCGGGACAAAGCGTCGATACAGCGGGCACAGAGCAGGTCACAGCAAGGACACAGCGGGACACAGCGGGACACAGTGGGGGACACAGGGGGACACAGCGGGAACACAGCGGGACACAGCATTGGACACAGCGGGACACAGCGTGGGACACAGCAAGGACACAGCGGGACACAGCGGGACACAGCAGGACACAGCGGGGACACAGCGGGACACAACGGGACACAGCGGGGGACACAGCGAGGACACAGCGGGTCACAGCGGGACACAGCGTGGGACAAAGCAGGAGACAGCGGGGGACACAGCGAGGACACAGCTGGACACAGCGGGGTACACAGCGGGACACAGCGGAGGACACAGAAGGGTACACAGCGGGACACAGAGAGAAACACAGCGAGGTCACAGCGGGGGCCAAACCAGGACAACACGGGACACAGTGTGACAAAGTGGGACACAGCGGGGACACTGCAGGGGCACAGCGGGGCAAAACGGGCGACACAGCAGGGACACAGCTGGACACAGCGGGGTACAAAGAGGGACACAGCGGGCACACAGTGGGGACACAGTAGGACACAGCGGGACACAGCAGGGACAGAGCATGACAGAGCATGACACAGGGAGGACACATTGGGACACAGCGGGGACACAGCGGAACTCATCGGGAGACACAGCAGTACACAGTGGGACACAGTGGGACACACCGGGGAGACAGCAGGGACACAGTGGGGGACACAGCGGGACACAGCGGGTCACAGCGGGGGACACAGGGGGACACAGCGGGACACAGCGGGTCACAGCGGGGGACACAGCGGGACACAGCGGGGGACACAGAGGGGTACACAGCGGGACACAGGGGGAAAACAGCGTGGACACAGCGGGACACAGCGGGACACAGCGTTGTTACAGTGGGGACAGAGCGGGTCACAGCAAGGACACAGCGGGACACAGCGGGACACAGAAGGACACAGCGGGAGACACAACGGGACAGAGCGGGGACACAGTGGGGACTCAGCGGGGGACACAGCGGGACACAGCGGGGGTCACTGCGGGACACAGTGTGGGACAGAGCATGGGACACAACGAGACACAGCGGGGACAAAGTTGGACACAGCGGGGTACACAGAGGGACACTGCAGAGACACAGCGGGGAAACAGCGTGACACAAAAGGACACAGCGGGACACAGCGGGGGACACAGCGAGGACACAGCGGCACACAGTGGGGGACACAGCAAGGACAGAGCGGGACACAGCGGTGGACACAGCGGGACATAGCGGGGGCCACAGCGGGGGACACAGCGGGACACAGCGAGGGACACAGGAAGGACACAGCGGTTCACAGCGGGGGACAGAGCGAGGACACATTGGGACACAGCGGGGACACAGCGGGACTCAGCGGGGGACACAGCATTACACAGCGGGACACAGCGGGACACAGCGGGGA
>NW_012302033.1:0-3251 GCF_000151885.1 Dipodomys ordii | reverse complement strand
TGAACATGGGATGTCTATTCACATCCGTGTTTGGACTTCCTCCTGCATTGAGGTTAGTTATCCTCTCTATTTTGTGTGCTATTCATGAATGTATTTAGTATGTTCTTGAGTATATGATGACAGTTATAACTGGGCAGGCATGGATGACAACCTATTCCTATGGCCACAGGGTTGCCCATGCATTCTCCTTGTTAGAAGAGACCCAGGACTCACACAGGAAAGGAAAACAGGTGCAATGATTGGCTTCAGACATCAGGATGAATCTTTTGGCACTGCTGGTATCTGAACTTGGTGCCTTGCAGTCCCAATAGGCGAATGGTTCCACCTTAGCACACCAGCCTGTGAGCCACTAAGGAGCTAGGCCATTCCCCGGACCTGAGATCGAGGCCCGGAGTAAGGGGGAGCAAATCGTCGTCCATTTATAAGCTGAAGGTAGCATGCAAATAAGTACATATTTGTATAGAGTAGGAGAGATGGCGACCTGTGATTGAATCCAATTTACCCTGTGACTACCAATTCTCAGATCTTCCCCAATGCCTCCATTTCATGACTGTAATGATTATTGTCATGCTTCATCAACTCTTCATAAAAAAATAATGGATACCCCATGAGTCTTGCCTATCATTTCCTACTCGCATCTTGCAGGAACTACTCATTCAAGGATGAGATGATCACATTTCACACTTCCTAGGTCAGGAAACGAGTATTTCAGGATATTCCACCATTCCCACAATGTAGGGGGTTTCACCGGGATTCCAACCCGTGTCCTCCATTGCACGGTTGGCTGTGACTTCCCCGATAGCCAGCAGGCCTTCAGCCATGCCAGGTCACCTTCACTCTGTAGGCCACCGGGTTCAGACCAACATGGTCACTATGCAAAGGAAAATAAATGTAAAAGCATGAGGTGGAAATTCCGGCTACTTTTTTCCCCTTCTGGCCATTTTTTCTTTCCTGCAAGCCCTGGGATCCTAGGATCCGAGGATGGGCTGTGGGTCCAGAGGCTTCAGCCTAGGATGATTGCAGCAAAGGCAGTGTTCCCTCGACTTGAGTTCAAGGCCCAGGTTTGGCAAAAAAAATAATAAATATAAATAAATAAATAATTATGAATGAAGCACTGTCACTCAGAATTCATGCCATTTTACTGCCAGAGCTGGGATTTGAATTCAGGTCTAGGTAACTCTGTTGCACTGTGGGGGAAGGGGAAGATCACCATCCTTGAATACTACAAAGTCAGACCTGCTCCCAGGGCCTGAATTGAAGCCCCAACACTGGCAAAAATCATATGCCCACCTATTTCACACATGGGATCTCTATTTACATACATGTGTGGAATGCCTCATGCTTTCAGTGTGTGTCTTAGTCAAGGATGAATTTTGTATTTTATTGAATATGATGACAGATATAACTATACTGACATGGATGGCAACCAATTCCCATGTCCATGGAGTTGCTTATGCTTTCTCCATCCTAGCTGAGACCTAGGACTTTCACAGGACAGGAAAGCAGGTGGATCGATGGGCTTCTCATATCATGATTCATGTTTCCGTACTGTTGTGATTTGAACTCAGAACCCAGCAGACCAATTGGCGAAAGGGTCAAAGAGAGAACACGGGCCCGTGAGCAACTGAGGAGGTAGGCCATTGCCAGGACCTGGCATCGAGCCCCAGAGAGGGCCAAGATAGGCATAGATTCATCCTTGAAACATAGGATCTGTATTGACATATATGTGTGGACAGCATCTTGCATTCAGTGCACTCCTTCTTATTTTGTGTCTAATTCATGGAGGTATTGTGTATTTTACTGAGTATGGTGACAGATATAATGTGCTGACATGGATGATGACCTGTTCCCATGGTTAAAGGGTTTCTATGCATACATTCTCCATCCTAGCTGAGACCCAGGACTTCCACATGAGAGGAAAACAGGTGCAACGACTGGCTTCTGACATCAGGATGAAACTTTTGTCAGTGCTGTCATTTGAACTCAGGTCTGGTTAACTCCATTGCACTGTGGGGGAAGGGGAAGCTCACCATCCTTGAAGACTAGAATGTCAGGCCTTGTCCAGGGCCTGATTTGAAGCCCCAGCACTGGACAAAATAACAAGCTCATCTCTTTTAAACATAAGATTTTTATTTACATACAGTTGTGGTATGCATCTTCCATTCAGTGTAGTTTTTTTTGAGTCTTATTCATGGGTATATTGTGTATTTTATTGAGTATGGTGACAGGTATATCAGTGCTGCTATGGATGACAACCTATTCCTATGGCTATAGAATTGCCTATATAGCATTCTCCATCCTCAATTAGGTGCAGGACTTTCACAGGACAGGAAAACTTCTCACATCAGGATGAATCTTTTGGCAGTACTAGGATTTGAACTCAGGGCCTAGCAGGCAAAATTGATGAATGGGTCAAGGTGAGCATATCAGCCTGTGAGCCACTAAGGTGCTAGGCCATTTCCATAACTTGAGCTTGAGTCCCGGAGTGGGGCTGGTGCATGATATTCATCCATTCATATGCTGAAACTTCTGTGCTAATAAATACCTATTTGTATAGAGTAGGAGATGTGGTGAACTGTGTTGGAATCCTATCTACCATGTGAGTACCAATTCTTGGATCTTTCCCAATGCCTCAATTTCCTGAATGTAAGTATTATTGTCACACTTCATGAAGTCTTAATTAAAAATAATCATTGTGCCAAAGGTCTTGCATATCATTTCCTATGAGAATTATGCATTAACTTCTCATCCCCTCCCTAGACCTAAATTCAAGCACCAGCCCGAAAAACGTAACATTTATAGACATTTTAAATATATGATTTATACTTACATCTATATATTCAGTCTATATCATGTTTGTTGGAGTGATTCATTATATTTCATTATTGATAGATCGATTTAGCATTTATTTTATGGACTGTGAGTGCACCTATAACATTTATTATATTTATTCCAATCTATTCCATAGCATGTAGCTTTGCAGATATATTATGTACATCATACCTGACACCCAGTACTTGCACAGAAAAGGAAAACGGGTGTCACACATGGAATATTACACCAGGAAGAAACTTTTGGCAATGATGGGACCTAGACTAAGGGCCAAGGAGGCCCAATTCATGAATGGGTGAGTGTCATCATGGCAGCCGCTAGCCTGTTCAACTGCCAAGTGGATCCCAGTATCTGAGATTAAGCCCCAGGTTTGGCCAAAATAGCAATAACTCTCTATGCAGATGATGGTATATAAATAA
>NW_012302032.1:0-3252 GCF_000151885.1 Dipodomys ordii | reverse complement strand
ACAGCGAGACCCAGCAGGACACAGCGTCGATACAGAGGGGACACAGCGGACACAGCGGGGTACACAGCTGAGGACACAACGGGACACAGCGGTGGACACAGCGAGGACACAGCGGGACACAGCGGGGACACTGCGGGAACATAGCGGGACACAGCGTGTACAGAGCGGGACACAGCGGGGTCACAGAGTGGTACACAGCGGGACACATCGGGAAACAAAGCGAGGTCACAGCGGGGGACAAAGCGGGACAACACGGAACACAGTGTGACACAGCGGGACACAGCGGGACACAGCGGGGGACAAAGCGGGGAACAGCAGAGGACAGAGAGGGGACACAGCGGGACACAGCGGGTACACAGCTGGACACAGCGGGGTACACAGAGGGACACAGCGGGCACACAGCGGGGACACAGCGGGACACAACGGGACACAGCGGGGACACAGTGGGACACAGCGGGACAAAGCGGCAGACACAGCAGGACACAGCAGGCACACAGCGGGGGACACAGCGGGACACAGCGGGACACAGCGTGGGACACAGCGGGAGACAGTGGAGACAGAGATTGTGCACAGCGAGACAAAGCGGTGACACAGCTGGACACAGCGGGTTACACAGCGGGACACAGCGGGCACAAAGCGGGGACACAGCGGAACACAGCGGGACACAGCGGGTGACACAGGGAGGACACAGCGGGACACAGCGGGGGACACAGCGAGGACACATTGGGACTACAGCAGGGACACAGCGGGGACTCAGCGGGGGACACATCGGGATTCAGCGGAGAACACAGCGAGGACACAGCGGGACACAGTGAGACACAGCGGGACACAGCGGGGGACACAGCGGGACACAGCGGGGAACACAGGGAGGACATAGCGGGACCCAGCGGGACCCAGCGCCGTTACAGCGGGGACACAGCGGGACACAGCGGGGTGCACAGCTGGGGACACTCTGGGGATACAGCGAGGACACATCGGGACACAGCGGGACACAGCGGGGACACTGGGGGAACATAGTGGGACACAGCGGCGACACAGATGGGACTCAGCGGGACAAAGCGGGGGACACAGCGGGACACAGCGGGACACAGCTAGGGACACAGCGGGGACAAAGCGACAGACAGCCGGGGACACAGCGAGGACACAGCGGGAAACAGCGGCGACACAGATGGGACTCAGCGGGACAAAGCGGGGGACACAGCGGGACACAGCGGGGGACACAGCGGGGGACAGCAGAGACAGAGAGGGGCCAAAGCGAGACACAATGGTGACACAGCTGGACACAACAGAGTACACAACGGGACACAGCGGGCACACAGCGGGGACACAGCGGGACATAGCGGGATGAAGCGGAACACAGCGGGTGTCACAGCGGGACACAGCAGGGGACCCAGCGAGGACACAGCGGGACACAGCGGGAGACACAGCTGGGGACACAGCGGGACACAGCGGGGAACACATCGAGGACACAGCGGGACCCAGCAGGAGACAGCGTCGATACAGCAGGGACACAGCGGGACACAGCGGGACACAGCGGGACGCAGCTGGGGACACAGCGGGGACACAGTGGGACACAGCGGAACACAGCGAGGGACAAAGCGGGAGACAGCGGGGGACACAGAGAGGACACAGGGGGACACAGCGGCGACACAGAGGGGACTCAGCGGGGGACACGGTGTGGGACAAAGTGGGACACAACGGGACACAGTGTTACACAGCGGGACACAGCGGGGACACTGCGGGACACAGCAGGACAAAGTGGGGGCCACAGCGGGCCACAGCGGGCCACAGCGGGGGACCCAGCGGGGGACAGCGGAGACAGAGAGTGGCCACAGCAAGACACAGCGGTGACACAACTGGACACAGCGTGATACACAGCGGGACAGAGCGGGCACACAGCGGGGACACAGCGGGACACAGCGGGGACACAGTGGGACACAGCGGGACAAAGCGGGAGACACAGCAGGACACAGCAGGCACACAGCGGGGACACAGCGGGACACAGCGGGACACAGCGGGGACAAAGCGGGACACAGCGGGGAACGCAGCGAGGACACACCGGGACACAGCGGGACACAGCGTCGATACAGCGGGGACAAAGCGTTACACAGCGTGGTACACAGCTGTGGACACAACGGGACACAGTGGGAGCACAGCCGGACACAGCGGTACACAGTGGGACACAGCGGGGACAAAGCGTGAGACACAGCAGGGGACAGAGAGGGAGACAGCAGGGGACACAGCGAGGACACAGCGGCACACAACGGGACACAGCGGGAAACAGAGGTGAACCTGCGGGGACACAGCGGGACACAGCGGGACACAGCGAGGACACAGCGGCACACAAAGGGACACAGCGGGAAACAGAGGTGATCCTGCGGGGACACAGCGGGACACAGTGGGGGACAAAGCGTGACACAGTGTGGGACACAGCGGTGAAACAGCGGGACACAACGGGACACAGCAGGGGGACAAAGCGAGGACACAGCGGGGCACAACGGGACACAGCAGGGGGACACAGCGAAGACACCACGGAACACAGCGGGACACAGCGGGAAACAGAGGGGAACCTGCGGGGACACAGCGGTACACAGTGGGGGACACAGCAAGGACACAGTGGGACACAGCGGGGGACACAGCGAGGACGCAGCGGCACACAGTGGGGGACACAGCAAGGACACAGTGGGACACAGCGGGGGACACAGCAAGACATAGCGGGGGACACAGCAGGGGACACAGAGGGACACAGCGGGACACAGCGGGGGACACAGGGAAGACACAGCGGTACACAGCGGGGGACATAGCGAGGACACATTGGGACACAGCGGGGACACAGAGGGACTCAGCGGGGGACACAGCAGTACACAGCGGGACACAGCGGAACACAGCGGGGACACAGCAGGGACACAGCAGGGGACACAGGGATGACACAGCGGGACACAGCGGGACACAACGGGACACAGCAGGGGGACACAGCGAGGACACCACGGAACACAGCGGGACACAGCGGGAAACAGAAGTGAACCTGCGGGGACACAGCGGGACACAGTGGGGGACACAGTGGGAAACAGCGGGGGACACAGCTGGACACATTGGGGGACAGACTGTGGGACACAGCGAGAAACAGCGGGAACAAAGCTGGACACAGCGGGATACACAGAGGGACACAGCGGGGACACAGAGGGGAAACAGCGTGACACAGCAGGACACAGCGGGAAACATCCGGGGACACAGCGAGGACACAGCGGAATG
>NW_012302031.1:0-3252 GCF_000151885.1 Dipodomys ordii | reverse complement strand
GAAGGAGAAGCAGAAGCTGAATGAGAAGCAAAATTTTTTAAGGAGAAGCAGAAGAAACAGAAGAAGCAGAGGCAGTATCTGAAGAAGCAGAAGATGCAGAAGCAGAAGCAGATGGAAAAGCAGAAGAACGAGAAGGAGAAGGAGAAACAGAAGGAGAAGCAGAAAGAGAAACAGAAGAAAAAGCAGGAGAAGGAAAGGCAGCAGGAGAAGCAGAAAGAGCAACAGAAGGAGAAGCATGAGATGCTGAATCAGGAGAAGCAGAAGCAGAAGAAACAGGAGAAGGACAAGAAGCAGAAGCAGAATGAGAAGCAGAAACAGAAGGAGAAGCAGAAAGAGAAGGAGGGGAAGCAGAAGAAGCAGAA
Source organism: Dipodomys ordii (assembly GCF_000151885.1). Classification (NCBI taxonomy): domain Eukaryota; kingdom Metazoa; phylum Chordata; class Mammalia; order Rodentia; family Heteromyidae; genus Dipodomys; species Dipodomys ordii. The sequence goes on along the minus strand of NW_012302031.1, from coordinate 2,890 downwards.
GCAGGAGAAGCAGAAGCATAAGAATCCGAAGAAGCAGAAGCAGAACCTGAAGCAGAAGGAGAAGCAGAAGAAACAGAAGAAGAAGAAGCAGTAGCAGTTGTAGCAGAAGCAGAACGAGAAGCAGAAGGAAAAGCAGAAGAACAAGAAGGAGAAGGAGAAACAGAAGGAGCAGCAGAAGGAGAAGCAGAAAGAGAAGCAGGTAAAGCAGAAGAAGAAGAAGCAGAAGGAGAATCAGAAGAAGAAGAAGGAGAAGCAGAAGAAGATGCAGAAGGAGAAGCAGAAGAAGCAGAAGCAGAAGGAGAAGAAGGAAAAGCAGAAGAAGCAGAAGCAAAAGGAGAAGCAAAAGAAGGAGAAGGAGAAGCAGAAGCAGAAGAAGAAGCATAAGGACAAGCACAAGCAGAAGGAGATGCAGAAGGAGAAGCAGGAGAAACAGAAGAAGCAGAAGCTGAAGGAGAAGCAGAAGTAGGAGAAGGAGTAGAAGCAGAAGCAGAAGGAGAAGCAGAAGCGGAATGAGAAGCAGAAACAGAAGCAGGAGAAGCACAAGAAGCAGAAGCAGGAGAAGCCGAAATAGAAGAAGCAGAAGAAGCAGAAACAGAAGCAGAAGTAGAAGCAGAAGCAGAAGGAGAAGCAGCAGAAGAAGTAGAACCAGAAATTCAGGCAGGAGAAACAGAAGAAGCAGAAGCAGAAGCAGAAGGAGAAGCAAAAAGAGAAGCAGAAGAAGAAGTAGAAGAACCAGCAGAAGGAGAAGCAGCAGAAGAAGCAGAAAAACAAGCAGGAGAAGCAGAAGCAGAAAGAGAAGTAGAAGCAGAAGAAGCAGAAGAAGAAGAAGAAGCAGTAGAAGCATAAGAAGCAGAAGCAGGAGAAGCAGAACCAGAAGAAAAAGAAGAAGCATAAGAAGCAGAAGCAGAGGGGGAAGCAGAAGAAGGAGAAGGAGCAGCAGAAGGAGAAGCAGAAGGAGAATCAGAAGGAGAAGCAAAGAAGGAGAAGCAGAAGCAGAAGAAGTAGCAGAAGAAGAAGCAGAAGCAGAAGAAGATGCAGAAGGAGAAGCAGGAGAAGCAGAAGAAGCAGGAAAAGCAGAAGCAGAGGAAAGAGAAGAAGAAGGAGAAGAGAAGAAGAAGAAGAAGAAGAAGAAGAAGAAGAAGAAGAAGAAGAAGAAGAAGAAGAAGAAGAAGAAGAAGAAGAAGAAGAAGAAGAAGAAGAACAAGAAGAAGAACAAGAAGAAGAAGAAGAAGAAGAAGAAGAAGAAGAAGAAGAAGAAGAAGAAGAAGAAGAAGAAGAAGAAGAAGAAGACGAAGAAGAAGAAGAAGAAGAAGAAGAAGAAGCATAAGGAGAAGCATAAGGAGAAGCAGAAGCAGGAGAAGTAGAAGCAGAAGCAGAAGAAACAGAAGAAGGAGAAGAAGCAGAAGCAGAAGGAGAAGCAGAAACAGAAGGAAAAGCAGAAAGAGAAGCAGAAGAAGCAGAAGAAGCAGGAAAAGCAGAATCAGAAGAAAGAGAAGAAGCAGGAGAAGAAGAAGAAGAAGAAGACGAAGAAGAAGAAGAAGATGATGATGAAGAAGAAGAAGAAGAAGAAGAAGAAGAAGAAGAAGAAGAAGAAGAAGAAGAAGATGTATCATAATGAGAAGCATAAGGAGAAGCATAAGGAGAAGCAGTAGAAGCAGAAGAAGCAGAAGTTGGAGAAGCAGAAGCAGAAGAAAAAGAATAATCAAAAGAAGCAGAAGCAGTGGGAGAAGCAGAAGAAGGAGAAGCAGAAGCAGAATCTGAAGCAGAAGCAGAAAGAGAAGCAGAAACAGAAGGAGAATAAGAAGGAGAAGCAGGAGAATCAGAAGAAGCAGAAGTTGAAGCAGAAAGAGGAGAAGAACGAGAAGCAGAAGTAGAATCAGAAGAAACAGAAGAAGAAGAAGAAGAAGAAGAAGAAGAAGAAGAAGAAGAAGAAGATGAAGAAGAAGAAGAAGAAGAAGAAACAGAAGCAATAGAACAAGAAGAAACAGAAGCAAAAGAAACAGAAGCAAAGATCAAGAAGAAGGAGACAGCAGAAGCAGAAGCAGAAGGAGAAGCAGCAGCAGAAGGAGAAGCAGAAAGAGAAGCAGAAGAAGCAGGAGAAGCAGAAGCAGAAGAAACAGGAGAAGCCGAATAAGCAGAATCTGAAGAAGGAGAAACAGAAGAAGCACAATCTGAAGCAGAAGCAGAAGAAACAGAAATAGTAGAATAAGCAGAAGCAGAAGAAGCAGGAGAAGCAGAAGAAGAAGAAGACGGAGAAGGCGAAAGAGAAGGATTAGGAGTAGGAGAAGCAAAAGGATAAGCAGAAGCAGAAAGAGACGCAGAAGGAGAAGCAGCACGAGAAGTAGGAGAAGCAGGAGAAGCAGAAGCAGGAGAAGCAGAAGAAACAGAAGACGCAGAAGCAGAATGAGAAGCAGAAGGAGAAAGTGAAGCAGAAGCAGAAGCAGAAGGAGAAGCAGAAGCAGAAGGAGAAGCAGAAGAAGGAGAAGCAGAAAGAGAAGCAGAACGAGAAGCAGGAGAAGCAGTAGCAGGAGAAGCAGAAGCAGAAGAAACAGAAGAAGGAGAAGAAGCAGAAGCAGAAGGAGAAGCAGAAACAGAAGGAAAAGCAGAAAGAGATGCAGGAGAAGCAGAAGAAGCAGAAGCAGTAGAAGCCGAAGAAGCAGAAGCAGAACCTGAAGCAGAAGGAGAAGGAGGAGAAGCAGAAGAAGCAGAATCTGGAGAAGCAGAAGGAGAAGCTGAAGCAGATAGAGAAGTTTAAGCAGAAGGAGAAGCTTAAGGAGATGCAGAAGAAACAGAAGGAACAGAGGCAGTAGCAGAAGAATCAGAAGATATAGAAGCAGAAGCAGATGGATTAGCATAAGAACGAGAAGGAGAAGGAGAAACAGAAGGAGAA
>NW_012302030.1:0-3252 GCF_000151885.1 Dipodomys ordii | reverse complement strand
CAGCGGGACACAGTGGGGAACACAGCGAGGACACAGCGGGACCCAGCCGGACACAGCGTGGGACAAAGCGGGACACAGCGGGGGACACAGCGAGGACACAGCGGGACACAGCGGCGACACTGCGGGGACACAGCGGGACAAAGCGGGGGGAACAGCGGGACACAGTGGGACACAGCAGGGAACACAGGGGGGGACAGCAGAGACAGAGAGGAGACACAGCCGGACAGTGGTGACACAGCTGGACACAACGGAGTACACAGCAGGACACATCGGGCACACAGAGAGGACACAGTGGGACACAGCGGGACACAGCAGGGACCGAGCGGGACACAGCGGGGAACACAGCGGGACACAGCGGGGAACACAGCGGGACACAGCGGTGGACCCAGCGAGGACACAGCGGGACGCAGCGGGGGACAGATCGAGGACACAGCGGGGGGACACAGCGGGACACAGCGGGGGACCCAGCGAGGACACAGCGGGACACAGCGGGGTACACGGCGAGGACACAGCGGGGTACCCAGCGGGACCCAGCGGGACACAGCGTCAATACAGCGAGGACACAGCGTTACACAGTATGGTACACAGCTGTGGACACAACGGGACACAGTGGGGGCACAGCGGGACACAGCTGGACACAGTGGGACACAGCGGGTACAAAGCGTGAGACACAGCGGGGGACAGAGCGGGAGACAGCGGGACACAGCGGGACACAGCTTGGGACACAGTGGGCACACAGCGGGACACAGCGGGGGACACAGAGAGGACACATTGGGACACAGCGGGGATACAGCGGGACTCAGCGGGGGACACAGCAGTAAACAGGAGGACACAGAGGGACACAGCGGGGGGCACAGAGGGGTACACAGCGGGACACAGCGGGGAACACAGCGAAGACACAGCGGGACCCAGTGGGACACAGCGTCAATACAGCAGGGACACAGCGGTGTACACAGCTGGGGACACAACGGGACACAGCAGGGGACACAGCGAGGACAGAGCGGAACACAGCGGGAGACAAAGCGGGACACAGCGGTGACACAATTTGACACAACAGAGTACACAGCGGAACACAGCGGGCACACAGCGGGACACAGAGGAACACAGCGGGGAACACAGGGAGTACACAGCAGGACCCAGCGGGACACACCGTCGATACAGCGGGAACACAGCGGGACACAGCGGGGTACACAGCTGGGGACTCAACGGGACATAGCGGGGGACACAGCGAGGACACAGCAGGACACAGCGGGACACAGCGGAGACACTGCGGGAACATAGCGGGACACAGCGGGGTACACAGCAGGACACAGCGGGACACAGCTTAGGACACAGCAGGACACATTGGGACACAGCGGGGGACACAGCGAGGACACAGCCGGACACAGGGGGACACAGCGTGGGACAAAGCGGGAGACAGCAGGGGACACAGCGAGGACACAGCAGGACATAGCGGTGACACAGAGGGGACTCAGCGGGGGACACAGCGGTGGACAAAGCGGGACACCATGGGAAACAGTGTGACATAGCGGGACACAGCGGGACACTGCGGGGACACAGCGTACAAAGCGGGGAACGCAGTGGGACACAGCGGGACACAGCTGGGGACACAGCGGGACACAGTGGGGGACAGAGTGTGAGACACAGCGAGACACAAGGGGGACAAAGCTGGACACAGCAGGGTACACAGAGGGACACAGCGGGGACAGAGCGTGGATACAGCGTGACACAGCAGGACACAGCGGGACACAGTGGGGGATTCAACGAGGACACAGCGGCACACAGTGGGGGAAACAGCAAGGTCACAGCGAGACACAGCAGGGGACAGAGCGGGACACAGCGGGGGACACAGCGGGACACAGCGGGGAACACAGCGAGGACACAGCGGAACAGAGCATGGGACACAGCAAGGACGCAGCAGTAGACACAGCGGGACATAGTGGGGGACACAGCGGGACACAGAGGGGGACACAGGGAGGACACAGTGGCACACAGCGGGAGAAACAGCAAGGTCACAGCAAGACACAGCGGGGGACACAGCGGGACACAGCGGGGGACACAGCAGGACACAGCGGGGAACACAGCGAGGACACAGCGGAACAGAGCATGGGACACAGCAAGGACACAGCAGTAGACACAGCGGGACATAGTGGGGGACACAGCGGGACACAGCAGGGGACACAGGGAGGACACAGCGGGACCCAGCGGGACCCAGCGTCGATACAGTGGGGACACAGCGGAACACAGCGGGGTACACAGCTGGGGACACAGCGGGACACAGTGGGGGACACAGCGGGGGACAAAGTGGGACAACACGGGACACAGTGTGACACAGCGGGACACAGCGGAGACAATGCGGGGACACAGCAGGACAGAGCGGGGGACACAGCGGCACACAGCGGGACACAGCGGGGGACACAGCGGGGGACAGCGGAGACAGAGAGAAGCCACAGAGGGACACAGCGGGCACACAGCGGGACTCAGCGGGGAACACAGCGAGGACACATTGGGACACAGCGGGAACACAGCTGGACTCAGCGGGACACAGAGTCGATACAGCGGGGACAAAGCGGGACACAGCGGGGGACACAACGAGGACACAGCGGGACACAGCGGGAAACTGCGGGGACTCAGCGGCGGACACAGGGGGGACAAAGCGGGACACCACGGAACACAGCGGGACACAGCGTGAAACAGAGGTGACCCTGCGGGGACACAGCGGGACACAGCGGGGGACACAGCGGGACACAGCGGGACACAGCGAGGGACACAGTGGAGCACAGTGGGGGACAGAGCGTGGGATACAGCGAGACACAGCGGGGACAAAGCTGGACACAGCGGGGTACACACAGCGGGACACAGCGGGGCCACAGCGGGGACACACAGGGACACTGAGGGTCACAGCAGGGACACAGCGGGACACCGCGGGACAAAGCGGGGGACACAGCGAAGACACAGCGGGACACAGCAGGACACAGAAGGACAAAGTGGGGGACACAGGGGGAGGCAGCGGGACACAGCGGGGTACACAGCGGGGGACAGCGGAGATAGAGAGGGGCCACAACGGGACACAGCGGTGACATAGCTGGACACAGCGGGGTACACAGCGGGACACAGCGGGAAAAAGCGGGGGACACAGCGGGCACACAGCGGATACACATCGGGACACAGCGGGACACAGCGGGGACAGAGCGTGACACAGCGGGGACACAGCGGGACACAGCGGGGGACACAACGAGGACACAGTGGTGA
>NW_012302029.1:0-3252 GCF_000151885.1 Dipodomys ordii | reverse complement strand
CAAAAGCAGAACCTGAAGCAGAAGGAGAAGCAGGAGAAGCAGAAAAAGCAGAATCTGGAGAAGCAGAAGGAGAAGCAGAAGCAGAAAGAGAAGCAAAAGCAGAAGGAGAAGCAGAAGAAACAGAAGAAGCAGAGGCAGTATCAGAAGAAGCAAAAGATTCAGAAGCAGAAGGAGAAGCAGAAGGAAAAGCAGAAGAACTAGAAGGAGAAGGAGAAGGAGAAACAGGAGTAGAAGCAGAAAGAGAAGCAGAAGAAGGAACAGTAGAAGGAAAAGCGGCAGGAGAAACAGAAAGAGCAGCAGAAGGAGAAGCAGGAAATGCAGAAACAGGATAAGAACAAGCAGAAGAAACAGGAGAAGGACAAGAAGCAGAAGCAGAAGGAGAAGCAGAAAGAGAAGGAGGGGAAGCAGAAGAAGCAGAAGCAGGAGAAGCAGAAGCATAAGAATCCGAAGAAGCAGAAGCAGAACCTGAAGCAGAAGGAGAAGCAGGAGAAGCAGAAGAAGCAGAATCTGGAGAAGCAGAATGAGAAGCAGAAGGAGAAGCAGAAGCAGAAAGAGAATCAAAAGCAGAAGGAGAAGCAGAAGAAACAGAAGAAGTAGAAGCAGTAGCAGTTGTAGCAGAAGCAGGAGGAAAAGCAGAAGGAAAAGCAGAAGAACAAGAAGGAGAAGGAGAAACAGAAGGAGAAGCAGAAGGAGAAGCAGAAAGAGAAGCAAGTAAAGCAGAAGAAGAAGAAGAAGCAGAAGGAGAATCAGAAGGGGAAGCAGAAGAAGGAGAAGGAGAAGCAGAAGCAGAAGAAGATGCAGAAGGAAAAGCAGAAGAAGCAGAAGCAGAAGGAGAAGCAGGAAAAGCAGAAGAAGCAGAAGCAAAAGGTGAAGCAAAAGAAGGAGAATGGAGAAGCAGAGGCAGAAGAAAGCATATGGACAAGCACAAGCAGAAGGAGATGCAGAAGGAGAAGCAGGAGAAGCAGAAGAAACAGAAGCTGAAAGAGAAGCAGAAGTAGGAGAAGGAGAAGGAGGAGAAGCAGAAGCAGAAGGAGAAGGACAAGCAGGAGAAGCAGAAGAAGCAGAAGCGGGAGAAGCAGAAGAAGAAGAAGAAGAAGAAACAGAAGAAGGAGAAGGAGCAGAAGGAGAAGCAGAAGCATAAGGAGAAGCAGAAAGAGAAGCAGAAGAAGCAGTAGCAGGAGAAGCAGAAGCACAAGAAACAGAAGAAGCCCAAGAACCAGAAGGAGAACCTGAAGCAGAAGGAGAAGCAGAAGCAGCAGAAGCTGGAAAAGCAGAAGCAGAAGAAACAGAACAAGCAGAAGAAGCAGAGGCAGGACGAGAAGCAGAAGAAGAAGAAGGAGAAAGAGAAGGATTAGGAGTAGGAGGAGCAGAAGCAGAATAAGAAGCAGAAAGAGAAGCAGAAGGAGAAGCAGAAGGAGAAACAGAAGAAGCAGAAGCAGGAGAAGCAGAAGCAGAAGCAGAATGAGAAGCACAAGAAGGAGAAATTGAAGGAGAAGGAGAATTAGAGGGAGAAGCAGAAGGAGAAGTAGGAGAAGCAGAAGAAGAAGAAGCAGGAGAAGCAGAAGCAGAACAAACAGAAGAAGAAGAAGAGCAGAAGCAGAAGGAGAAGCAGAAGAAGCAGAAGCTGAAGCAGAAGAAGAAGAAACAGAAAAAGAGGAAGAAGCAGAAGAAGAAGCAGCAAGAGAAGCAGAAGAAGAAGAAGGAGAAGGAGAAAGAGAAGGATTAGGAGTAGGAGAAACAGAAGGATAAGCAGAAGCAGAAAGAGAAGGAGAAGGAGAAGCAGGAAAAGCAGAAAAAGCAGAAGCAGGAGAAGCAGAAGCAGAATGAAAAAGCAGAAGAAGGAGAGATTGAAACAGAAGAAGATGCACAAGGAAAAGCAGAAGCAGTAGTAGAAGCAGAAGAAGGAGAAGCAGAAGGAGAAGCATAAAGAGAAACAGAAGAGAAGCAGGAGAAGCAGAAGCAGGAGAAGCAGAAGCAGAAGAAATAGAAGAAGGAGAGAAGCAGAAGCAGAAAGAGAAGCAGAAACAGAAGGAGAAGCAGAAATAGAAGCAGAAGAAGCCGAAGAAGCAAAAGGAGAACCTGAAGCAGAAGGAGAAGCTGGAGAAGCAGAAGAAGAAGAATCTGGAGAAGAAGAAGGAGAACCAGAAGGAGAAGCAGAAGCAGAAAGAGAAGCAAAAGCAGAAGGAGAAGCAGAAGAAACAGAAGAAGCAGAAGCAGTAGCAGAAGAAGCTGAAGATGCAGAAGCAGGAAGAGAAGAAGAAGGAATAGCAGAAGAACAAGAAGGAGAAACAGAAGGAGAAGCAGAAGGACAAGCAGAAGGAGAAGCAGGAAAAGAAGAAGAAGCAGAAGCAGACGGAGAAGCAGAAGAAGGAGAAGGAGAAGCAGAAGAAGAAGCAGAAGGAAAATCACAAGCAGAAGGAGATGCAGAAGGAGAAGCAGGAGAAGCAGAAGAAACAGAAGCAGAAGGAGAAGAAGAAGGAGAAGAAGCAGAATCAGAAGAAGCAGAAGGAGAAGTAGAAAGAGAAGCCGACGAAGAGAAGCAGAACGAGAAGCAGGAGAAGCAGAAGAAGCAGAGCGGGAGAAGCAGAAGAAGAAGAAACAGAAGAAATAGAAGGAGCAGAAGCAGAAGGAAGAGCAGAAGCAGAAGGAGAAGCAGAAAGAGAAGCAGGAAAAGCAGAAGAAGCATAAGCAGGAGAAGCAGAAGCAGAAGAAACAGGAGAAGGACAAGAAGCAGAAGCAGAAGGAGAAGCAGAAACAGAAGGAGAAGCAGAAAGAGAAGGAGGGGAAGCAGAAGAAGCAGAAGCAGGAGAACCAGAAGAATAAGAATCCGAAGAAGCAGAAGCAGAACCTGAAGCAGAAGGAGAAGCAGGAGAAGCAGAAGAAGCAGAATCTGGAGAAGCAGAATGAGAAGCTGAAGGAGAAGCAGAAGCAGAAAGAGAATCATAAGGAGAAAGAGAAGCGGAAGAAACAGAAGAAGCAGAAGCAGTAGCAGTTGCAGCAGAAGCAGAAGGAGAAGCAAAAGTAAAAGCAGAAGATCGAGAAGGAGAAACAGAAGGAGAAGCAGAAGCAGAAGAAGCAGTAGGAGATGCAGAAGGATAAACAGAAGCAGAAGAAGTAGCAGAAGGAGAAGCAGAAGCAGAAGAAGATGCAGAAGGAGAAGCTGGAGAAGCAGATGATGCAGATGCAGATGTAGAAGGAGAAGTAGGAGAAGGAGAAGGAAGAGTCGCTGAAGCAATAGGAGAAGTAGAAGAA
>NW_012302028.1:0-3253 GCF_000151885.1 Dipodomys ordii | reverse complement strand
GCTACTGCTTCTTCTGCGTGTTCTATTTCTTCTGCTTCTGCTTTTCCAGCTTCTGCTGCTTCTGCTTCTCCTTCTGCTTCAGGTTCTCCTTCTGCTTCTTGGGCTTCTTCTGTTTCTTCTGCTTCTGCGTCTCCTGCTACTGCTTCTTCTGCTTCTCTTTCTGCTTCTCCTTCTACTTCTGCTTCTCCTTCCGCTCCTTCTCCTTCTTCTGTTTCTTCTTCTTCTGCTGCTTCTCCCGCTTCTGCTTCTTCTGCTTCTCCTGCTTGTCCTTCTACTTCTGCTTCTCCTTCTCCTTCTTCTGCTTCTCTTTCTGCTTCTGCTTCTGCTTCTTCTGATTCTCCAACTTCTCCTCTTCCTTCTCCTTCTGTTTCTGCTTCTCTTTCTCCTTCTGCATCTCCTTCTGCTTCACCTTCTGCTGCTCCTTCTCCTTCTTCTGTTTCTCCCTCTGCTTCGGCTTCTGCATCTTATGCTTCTTTATTTATTCTGCTTCTGCTTCTCCTGCTTCTGCTTCTTATGCTTCTACTGCTTCTTCTTCTGCTTCTGCTTCTTCTGATTCTTCTGCTTCTACTTCTCTTTCTGCTTCTGCTTCTCGTGCTTGTTTTTCTGTTCTTCTGCTGCTTCTCCTTCTGCTGCTTCTTCTACTTCTCTTTCTGCTTCTCTTTTTGCTTCTCTTTCTGCTTCTGCTTCTTCTGTTTCTCCTGCCTGAATTTCTGGTTCTACTTCTTCTGCTGCTTCTCCTTCTGCTTCTGCTTCTCCTTCTGCTTCAGTTTCTGCTTCTTCTACTTCTTCTCTTTCGGCTTCTCCTGCTTCTGCATCTTGTACTTCTCCTGCTTCTCTTTCTGCTTCTCATTCCGCTTCTGCTTGTCCTTCTGCTTCTCCTCCTTCTCCTTTTCCTACTTCTGCTTCTCCTTCAGCTTCTGCTTCTTCTGCTTCTCCTGCTTCTCCTTCTGCATCTCCTTATGCTTGTGCTTGTCCTTATGCTTATTCTTCTGCCTCTGCTTCTCCTTCTCCTTCTTTTGCTTCTCCTATTGCTTGGGCATCTTCTGCTTTTCCTGCATCTACTTCTGCTACTACAGATACAACCAGCTTCTCCTTCTGCATCTTCTTATGAATCTGCTTCACCTTCACCTTCTTCTGCTTCTCCTTCTGCTTCTTCTTCTGATTTTGATTCTCTTTCTGCTTCTGCTTCTCCTTCTGCATCTCATTCTGCTTCTCCAGATTCTGCTTCTTCTCCTTCTCCTGCTTCTCCTTCTGCTTCAGGTTCTGCTTCTGCTTCTTCGGATTCTTATGCTTCTGCTTCTCCTGCTGCTGCTTCTTCTGCTTCCCCTCCTTCTCTTTCTGCTTCTCCTTCTGTTTCTGCTTCTCCTTCTGCTTCTGCTTCTTGTCCTTCTCCTGTTTGTTCTGCTTATGCTTCTCCTGTTTCTGCATCTCCTGCTCCTCCTTCTGCTGCTCTTTCTGCTTCTCCTGCTGCTTTTCCTTCTCCAGCTCCCTCTTCTGCTTCTCTTTCTGCTTCTCCTTCTGTTTCTCCTTCTCCCTCACCTTCTCGTTCTTCTGCTTTTCCTTCTGCTTCTCCTTCTGCTTTTGCATCTTCTGCTTCTTCTGCTACTGCCTCTGCTTCTTCTGTTTCTACTGCTTCTCCTTCTGCTTCTCCTTCTGCTTTTGCTTCTCTTTCTGCTTCTGCTTCTCCTTCTGCTTCTCCTTCTGCTTCTCCAGATTCTGCTTCTTCTGCTTCTCCTTCTGCTTCAGGTTCTGCTTCTGCTTCTTCGGCTTCTTCTGCTTCTGCTTCTCCTGCTGCTGCTTCTTCTGCTTCTCCTGCTTCTCTTTCTGCTTTTCCTTCTGTTTCTGCTTCTCCTTCTGCTTCTGCTTCTTCTCCTTCTTCTGTTTCTTCTGCTTCTGCTTCTCCTGCTACTGCTTCTCCTGCTTCTCGTTCTGCTTCTCTTTCTGCTTCTCCTTCTCCTTCATCTGCTTCTCCTTCTTCTTCTGCTTCTCCTTCTGCATCTGCTTCTCCATCTGCTTCAATTTCTCCTTCTGCTTCTCATTCTGCTTCTGCGTCTTCTGTTTCTTCTGCTTCTCTTGCTTATGCTTCTCCTGCTTCTCCTACTTCTCGTGCTGCTTTTCCTTCTGCGTCTCTTTCTGCTTCAGCTTATCCTTTTGCTTCTCCTACTCCTAATCCTTCTCTTTCGCCTTCTCCTTCTTGTTCTTCTGCTTGTCCTGGTGCTTCTGCTTCTGCTTATTCTACTATTTCTGTTTCTTCTGCTTCTGCTTCTGATTGTGCTTCTTCTGTTTCTCCTTCTGCTTCAGATTCTGCTTCTGCTTCTTCGGCTTCTCCTGTTTCTTCTGCTTCTGCTTCTCCTGCTTCTTCTGCTTCTCCTGCTTCTCTTTCTGCTTCTCCTTCTGCTTCTGCTTCTCCTTCTTCTTCTGCTTCTGCTCTTCTCCTTCTTCTGTTTCTTTTGCTTCTGTTTCTTCTTCTTCTTCTTCTGTTTTTTTCTGATTCTACTTCTGCTTCTCCTTCTTCTCCTTCTCTTTCTGCTTCTTCTGATTCTCCTGCTTCTCCTTCTTGTTCTCCTTCTGTTTCTGCTTCTCTTTCTGCTTCTGCTTATCCTTCTGCTGCTCCTTCTCCTTCTGCCTTCTTCTGCTTCTCCCACTGCTTCTGCTTCTGCTTCTTTTGCTTATTCTTTTTCTTCTGCTTCTGCTTCTCCTGCTTCTGCTTCTTCTGCTTCTACTGCTTCTCATATACATCTCCTTATGCTTCTCCATATGCTTGTCCTTATGCTTCTTCTTCTTCTTCGTCTTCTTCTCTTTCTTCTGCTTCTGCTTTTCCTGCTTCTTCTGCTTCTACTGCTTCTCTTTCTGCTTCTCATTCTGCTTCTGATTCTCTTTCTGCTTCTCCTATTGCTTCTGCTCTTCTCCTTCTGTTTCTTCTGTTTCTGCTTCTCCTGCTTCTTCTTCTTCTGCTTCTCCTACTTCTGCTTCTGCTTCTCCGTCTCATTCTCCTTCTCCTTCAATTTCTCCTTCTTGTGCTTCTCATTCTGCTTAAAGCTTCTTCTTCTCCTGCTTCTGCTGCTTCTGCTTCTCCTTCTGCTTCAGGTTCACCTTCTGATTCTTCGGGTTCTTCTGTTTCTTCTGATTCTGCTTCACCTGCTACTGCTTCTTCTACTTCTTCTGCTTCTCTCTCTGCTTCTCCTTCAGTATCTGCTTCTCCATCAGATCCTTCTCCTTCTTCTGTTTCTTCTTCTTCTTCTTCATCTTCGTA
>NW_012302027.1:0-3253 GCF_000151885.1 Dipodomys ordii | reverse complement strand
GGAGAGCCGAAGAAGCAGAAGCAGAATCTGAAGCAGAAGGAGTTTTCAGAAGAAGCACAATCTGAAGCAGAAGAAACAGAAATAGTAGAATAAGCAGAAGCAGAAGCACCAGGAGAAGCTAAAGAAGAAGAATGAGAAGGCGAAAGAGAAGGATTAGGAGTAGGAGAAGCAAAAGGATAAGCAGAACCAGAAAGAGACGCAGAAGGAGAAGCAGCACGAGAAGTAGGAGTAGCAGGAGAAAAAGAAGCAGGAGAAGCAGAAGAAACAGAAGGCGCAGAAGCAGAATGAGAAGCAGAAGGTGAAATTGAAGCAGAAGCAGAAGCAGAAGGAGAAGCAGAAGCAGAAGAAGAAGGAGAAGAAGGAGAAGGACAAGGAGAAGGAGAAAGAGAAGCAGAAAGAGAAGCAGAAGGAGAAGCAGGAGAAGCAGAAGCTGGAGAAGCCGAAGCAGAAGAAACAGAAGAAGGGGAAGAAGCAGAAGCAGAAGGAGAAGCAGAAACAGAAGGAAAAGCAGAAAGAGAAGCAGGAGAAGCAGAAGAAGCAGCAGCAGAAGAAGCAGAAGCAGAAGAAGCCGAAAAAGCAAAAGCAGAACCTGAAGCAGAAGGAGAAGAAGGAGAAGCAGAAGAAGCAGAATCTGGAGAAGCAGAAGGAGAAGCAGAAGCAGAAAGAGAAGCAAAAGCAGAAGGAGAAGCAGAAGAAACAGAAGAACCAGAGGCAGTAGCAGAAGAAGCAGAAGATTCAGAAGCAGAAGTAGAAGCAGAAGGAAAAGCAGAAGATCTAGAAGGAGAAGGAGAAGGAGAAACAGGAGTAGAAGCAGAAAGAGAAGCAGAAGAAGGAGCAGTAGAAGGAAAAGCGGCAGGAGAAAAAGAAAGAGCAGCAGAAGGAGAAGCAGGAAATGCAGAAACAGGAGAAGAACAAGCAGAAGAAACAGGAGAAGGACAAGAAGCAGAAGCAGAAGGAGAAGCAGAAAGAGAAGGAGGGGAAGCAGAAGAAGCAGAAGCAGGAGAAGCAGAAGCATAAGAATCCGAAGAAGCAGAAGCAGAACCTGAAGCAGAAGGAGAAGCAGGAGAAGCAGAAGAAGCAGAATCTGGAGAAGCAGAATGAGAAGCAGAAGGAGAAGCAGAAGCAGAATGAGAATCAAATGCAGAAGGAGAAGCAGAAGAAACAGAAGAAGTAGAAGCAGTAGCAGTTGTAGCAGAAGCAGTAGGAAAAGCAGAAGGAAAAGCAGAAGAACAAGAAGGAGAAGGAGAAACAGAAGGAGAAGCAGAAGGAGAATCAGAAGGAGAAGCAGGTAAAGCAGAAGAAGAAGCAGAAGGAGAATCAGAAGGAGAAGGAGAAACAGAAGAAGCAGAAACAGAAGGAGAAGCAGGAAAAGCAGAAGAAGCAGAAGCAAAAGGTGAAGCAAAAGAAGGAGAAGCAGAGGCAGAAGAAGAAGCATAAGGACAAGCACAAGCAGAAGGAGATGCAGAAGGAGAAGCAGGAGAAGCAGAAGAAGCAGAAGCTGAAAGAGAAGCAGAAGTAGGAGAAGGAGGAGAAGCAGAAGCAGAAGGAGAAGCAGAAGCAGAATGAGAAGCAGAAAGAGAAGCAGGAGGAGGACAAGAAGCAGAAGCAGGAGAAGCCGAAAGAGAAGAAGCACAAACAGAAGCAGAAGGAGAAGCAGAAGCAGAAGGAGAAGCAGCAGAAGAAGTACAACCAGAAATCCAGGCACGAGAAACAGAAGAAGCAGAAGCAGAAGGAGAAGCAAAAAGAGAAGCAGAAGGAGAAGTAGAAAAAGCAGCAGAAGAAGCAGAAAAACAAGCAGGAGAAGCAGAAGCAGAAAGAGAAGTAGAAGCAGAAGAAGCAGAAGAAGCAGAAGAAGAAGCAGTAGAAGCATAAGAAGCAGAAGCAGGAGAAGCAGAATCAGAAGAATAAGAAGAAGCATAAGAAGCAGAAGCAGAGGGAGAAAAAGAAGAAGGAGAAGGAGCAGCAGAAGGTGAACCAGAAGGAGATGCAGAAGCAGAAAGGGAAGCAGAAATAGAAGGAGAAGAAGAAGGAGAAGTTGGAGAATCTGAAGAAGCAGAAGCAGAAAGAGAAGCAGAAGAAGGAGAAGGAGAAGCAGAAGGAGAAGGACAAGCAGGAGAAGCAGAAGAAGCAGAAGCGGGAGAAGCAGAAGAAGAAGAAGAAGAAGAAGAAACAGAAGAAGGAGAAGGAGCAGAAGGAGAAGCAGAAGCAGAAGGAGAAGCAGAAAGAGAAGCAAAAGAAGCAGAAGAAGCAGTAGCAGGAGAAGCAGAAGCAGAAGAAACAGAAGAAGCCGAAGAATCAGAAGGAGAACCTGAAGCAGAAGGAGAAGCAGAAGCAGCAGAAGCTGGAAAAGCAGAAGCAGAAGAAACCGAACAAGAAGAAGAAGCAGAAGCAGAACGAGAAGCAGAAGAAGAAGAAGGAGAAAGAAAAGGATTAGGAGTAGGAGGAGCAGAAGCAGAATGAGAAGCAGAAAGAGAAGCAGAAGAAGAAGCAGAAGGAGAAACAGAAGAAGCAGAAGCAGGAGAAGCAGAAGCAGAAGCAGAATGAGAAGCACAAGAAGGAGAAATTGAAGGAGAAGGAGAAGGAGACGGAGAAGCAGAAGGAGAAGTAGGAGAAGCAGAAGAAGAAGAAGCAGGAGAAGCAGAAACAGAAGAAACAGAAGGAGAAGAGCAGAAGCAGAAGGAGAAGCAGAAGGAGAAGCAGAAGAAGCAGAAGCTGAAGCAGAAGAAGAAGAAACAGAAAAAGCAGAAGAAGCAGAAGAAGAAGCAGCAGGAGAAGCAGAAGAAGAAGAAGGAGAAGGAGAAAGAGAAGGATTAGGAGTAGGAGAAACAGAAGGATAAGCAGAAGCAGAAAGAGAAAGAGAATGAGAAGGAGAAGCAGGAGAAGCAGAAGAAGCAGAAGCAGGAGAAGCAGAAGCAGAAGAAACATAGGAAGGAGAAGAAGCAGAAGGAGAAGCAGAAACAGAAGGAAAAGCAGAAAGAGAAGCAGGAGAAGCAGAAGAAGCAGCAGCAGGAGAAGCAGAAGTAGAAGAACCCGAAGAAGCAGAAGCAGAACCTGAAGCAGAAGGAGTAGCAGGAGAAGCAGAAGAAGCAGAATCTGAGAAGCAGAAGGAGAAGCAGAAGCAGAAAGAGAAGCAAAAGCAGAAGGAGAAGCAGAAGGGGAAGCAGAAGAAACAGAAGAAGCAGAGGCAGTAGCAGAAGAAGCAGAAGATGCAGAAGCAGAAGGAAAAGCAGAAGGAAAAGCAGAAGTGATGAAT
>NW_012302026.1:0-3253 GCF_000151885.1 Dipodomys ordii | reverse complement strand
CAGAAGGAGTAGAAGAAGGATTAGTTGGAGAATCAGAAGAAGCAGAAACAGAAAGAGAAGCAGTAGAAGGAGAAGGAGAAGAAGAAGCAGAGGAAAGGAAGGAGAAGCAGAAGAAGAAGAAGCGGGAGAAGCAGAAGAAGAAGAAGAAAGAGAAGAAGGAGAAGGAGCAGAAGGAGAAGCAGAAGCAGAAGGAGAAGCAGAAAGAGAAGCAGAAGAAGCAGTAGCAGGAGAAGCAGAAGCAGAAGAATCAGAAGAAGCCAAAGAAGCAGAAGCAGGACCTGAAGCAGAAGAAACAGAACAAGCAGAAGAAGCAGAAGCAGAACGAGAAGCAGAAGAAGAAGAAGGAGAAGGAGAAAGAGAAGGATTAGGAGTAGGAAGAGCAGAAGGAGAATCAGAAGCAGAACGAGAAGCAGAAGGAGCAGCAGAAAGAGAAGCAGAAGGAGAAACAGAAGGAGAAACAGAAGGAGATGCAGAAGCAGAAGAAGCAGCAGAAGGAGAAGCAGAAGCAGAAGGAGATGCAGAAGGAGAAGCAGGAGAAGCAGAAGAAGCAAAAGCAGGAGAAGCAGAAGTAGGAGAAGGAGAATGAGAAGGAAGGGCAGCAGAAGGAATAGGAGAAGCAGAAGGAATAGGAGAAGCAGAAGGAGAAGCAGAAAGAGAAACAGTAGAAGCAGAAGAAGCAGGAAAAGCAGAAGCAGACGATAGAGAAGAAGAAGAAAAAGAAGAAGAAGAAGAAGAAGAAGAAGAAGAAGAAGAAGAAGAAGAAGAAGAAGAAGAAGAAGAAGAAGAAGAAGAAAAAGAAGAAGAAGAAGAAGAAGAAGAAGAAGAAGAAGAAGAAGAAGGAGAAGCATAAGGAGAAGTAGTAGAAGCAGAAGAAGCAGAAGAAGCAGAAACAGGAGAAGCTGAAGATAAAGAATAAGCAAATGAAGCAGAAGCAGAAGCAGTGGGAGAAGCAGAAGAAGGAGAAGGAGAAGGAGCAGCAGAAAGAGAAGCAGAAGCAGAAAGAGAAGCAGAAACAGAAGGAGAACAAGAAGGAGAAGCAGGAGAATCAAAAGAAGCAGAAGTAGAAGCAGAAAGAGGAGAAGAAAGAGAAGCAGAAGTAGAATCAGAAGAAACAGAAGAAGAAGAAGCAGAAGAACCAGAAGCAAAAGAAACAGAAGAAGGAGAAGAGCAGATGCAGAAGGAGAAGCAGAAGCAGAAGGAGAAGCAGAAAGAGAAGCAGGAGAAGTAGAAGAAGCAGGAGAAGCAGAAGCAGAAGAAACAGGAGAAGCCGAAGAAGCAGAAGCAGAATCTGAAGCAGAAGGAGAAACAGAAGCAGCACAATCTGAAGCAGAAGCAGAAGAAACAGAAATAGTAGAATAAGCAGAAGCAGAAGCAGCAGGAGAAGCAGAAGAAGAAGACGGAGAAGGCGAGAGAGAAGGATTAGGAGTAGGAGAAGCAAAAGGATAAGCAGAAGCTGAAAGAGAAGCAGAAGGAGAAGCAGCACGAGAAGTAGGAGAAGCAGAAGAAGCAGAAGCAGGAGAAGCAGAAGAAACAGAAGACGCAGAAGCAGAATGAGAAGCAGAAGGAGAAATTGAAGCAGAAGCAGAAGGAGAAGCAGAAGGAGAAGGAGAAGCAAAAGAAGGAGAAAGAGAAGCAGAAAGAGAAGCAGAACGAGAAGCATGAGAAGCAGAAGCAGGAGAAGCAGAAGGAGAAGAAACAGAAGAAGGAGAAGAAGCAGAAGCAGAAGGAGAAGCAGAAACAGAAGGAAAAGCAGAAAGAGAAGCAGGAGAAGCAGAAGAAGCAGCAGCAGGAGAAGCAGAAGCAGAAGAAGCCGAAGAAGCAGAAGCAGAACCTGAAGCAGAAGGAGAAGCAGAAGAAGCAGAACCTGGAGAAGCAGAAGGAGAAGCAGAAGCAGAAAGAGAAGCAAAAGCAGAAGGAGAAGCAGAAGAAACAGAAGAAGCAGAGGCAGTAGCAGAAGAAGCAGAAGATGCAGAAGCAGAAGGAGAAGCAGAAGGAAAAGCAGAAGAACGAGAAGGAGAAGGAGAAGGAGAAACAGAAGGAGACGAAGAAAGAGAAGCAGAAGAAGGAGCAGGAGAAGGAAAAGCAGCAGGAGAAGCAGAAAGAGCAGCAGAAGGAGAAGCAGGAGATGCAGAAACAGGAGAAGCAGAAGCAGAAGAAACAGGAGAAGGACAAGAAGCAGAACCAGAAGCAGAACCTGAAGCATAAGGAGAAGCATAAGGAGAAGCATAAGGGGAAGCAGTAGAAGCAGAAGAAGCAGAAGCAGGAGAAGCAGAAGCAGAAGAAAAAGAAAAAGAAGCAGAAGCAGAAGCAGTGGGAGAAGGAGAAGAAGGAGAAGGAGCAGCAGAAGGAGAAGTTGAAGCAGAAAGAGAAGCAAAAACAGAAGGAGAAGAAGAACGAGAAACACGAGAATCAGAAGAAGTAGAAGTAGAAGCAGAAAGAGGAGAAGAAGGAGGAGCAGAAGTAGAATCAGAAGAAACAGTAGAAGAAGAAGAAGAAGAAACAGTAGCAAAAGAAACAGAAGAAGGAGAAGAGCAGAAGAAGAAGCAGAAGGAGAAGCAGAAGTAGAAGAAGCAGAAAGAGAAGCAGAAGAAACAGAAGAAGCAGAGTCAGAAGAAACAGGAGAAGCCGAAGAAGCAGAAGCAGAATCTGAAGCAGGAGAAACAGAAGAAGCACAATCTGAAGCAGAAGCAGAAGAAACAGAAATATTAGAATAAGCAGAAGCAGAAGCAGCAGGAGAAGCAGAAGAAGAAGACGGAGAAGGCGAAAGAGAAGGATTAGGAGTAGGAGAAGCAAAAGGATAAGCAGAAGCAGAAAGAGACGCAGAAGGAGAAGCAGCACGAGAAGTAGGAGAAGCAGGAGAAGCAGAAGCAGGAGAAGCAGAAGAAAGAGAAGACGCAGAAGCAGAATGAGAAGCAGAAGGAGAAATTGAAGCAGAAGCAGAAGGAGAAGCAGAAGAAGGAGAAGGAGAAGCAGAAAGAGAAGCAGAACGAGAAGCAGGAGAAGCAGTAGCAGGAGAAGCAGAAGCAGAATTAACAGAAGAAGGAGAAGAAGCAGAAGCAGAAGGAGAAGCAGAAACAGAAGGAAAAGCAGAAAGAGAAGCAGGAGAAGCAGAAGAAGCAGCAGCAGGAGAAGCAGAAGCAGAAGAATCCGAAGAAGCAGAAGCAGAACCTGAAGCAGAAGGAGAAGCAGGAGAAGCAGAAGAAGCAGAATCTGGAGAAGCAGAAGGAGAAGCAGAAGCAGAAAGAGAAGCAAA
>NW_012302025.1:0-3253 GCF_000151885.1 Dipodomys ordii | reverse complement strand
CCGAAGAAGAAGAAGCAGAACCTCAAGCAGAAAGAGAAGCAGGAGAAGCAGAAAAAGCAGAATCTGGAGAAGCAGAAAGAGAAGCTGAAGGAGAAGCAGAAGCAGAAAGAGAATCAAAAGCAGATGGAGAAGCAGAAGAAACAGAAGAAGTAGAAGCAGTAGCAGTTGTAGCAGAAACAGAAGGAGAAGCCAAAGGAAAAGCAGAAGAACAAGAAGGAGAAGGAGAAACAGAAGGAGAAGCAGAATGAGAAGCAGGTAAAGCAGAATAAGAAGAAGCAGAAGGAGAATCAGAAGGAGAAGCAGAAGAAGGAGAAGGAGAAGCAGAAGCAGAAGAAGATGCAGAAGGAGAAGCAGATGAAGCAGAAGAAGCAGAAGGAGAAGCAGGAAAGCAGAAGAAGCAGAAGCAAAAGGAGAAGCAAAAGAAGGAGAAGGACAAGCACAAGCAGAAGAAGAAGCATAAGGAGAAGCACAAGCAGAAGGAGATGCAGAAGGAGAAGCAGGAGAAGCAGAAGAAGCAGAAGCTGAAGGAGAAGCAGAAGTAGGAGAAGGAGAAGGAGGAGAAGCAGAAGCAGAAGGAGAAGCCGAAGCGGAATGAGAAGCAAAAAGAGAAGCAGGAGAAGCACAAGAAGCAGAAGCAGGAGAAGCCGAAAGAGAAGAAGCAGAAGAAGCAGAAACAGAAGCAGAAGTAGAAGCAGAAGCAGAAGGAGAAGCAGCAGAAGAAGTAGAACCAGAAATTCAGGCAGGAGAAACAGAAGAAGCAGAAGCAGAAAGAGAAGCAAAAAGAGAAGCAGAAGGAGAAATAGAAGAAGCAGCAGAAGGAGAAGCAGCAGAAGAACAGAAAAACAAGCAGGAGAAGCAGAAGCAGAAAGAGAAGTACAAGCAGAAGAAGCAGAAGAAGCAGAAGCAGAAGAAGAAGCAGTAGAAGCATAAGAAGCAGAAGCAGGAGAAGCAGAAGCAGAAGAACAAGAAGAAGCATAAGAAGCAGAAGCAGAGGGAGAAACAGAAGAAGGAGAAGGAGCAGCAGAAGGTGAAGCAGAAGGAGATGGAGGAGCAGAAAGAGAAGTAGAAACAGAAGGAGAAGAAGAAGTATTAGTTGGAGAATTAGAAGAAGCAGAAGCAGAAAGAGAAGCAGAAGAAGGAGAAGGAGAAGCAGAAGCAAAGGAAAGGAAGGAGAAGCAGAAGAAGCAGAAGCGGGAGAAGCAGAAGAAGTAGAAGAAACAGAAGAAGGAGAAGGAGCAGAAGGAGAAGCAGAAGCAGAAGGAGAAGCAGAAACAGAAGGAGAAGAAGCAGTAGCAGGAGAAGCAGAAGCAGAAGAAATAGAAGAAGCTGAAGAAGCAGAATCAGGACCTGAAGCAGAAGAAACAGAACAAGCAGAAGAAGCAGTAGCAGAAGCAGAACGAGAAGCAGAAGAAGAAGAAGGAGAAGGAGAAAGGGAAGGATTAGGAGTAGGAAGAGCAGAAGGAGAATCAGAAGCAGAACGAGAAGCGGAAGGAGCAGCAGAAGGAGAAGCAGAAGGAGAAGCAGAAGGAGAAGCAGAAGAAGAGAAGCAGAAGCAGAAGAAGCAGCAGAAGGAGAAGCAGAAGGAGAAGAAGATGCTGAAGGAGAAGCAGGAGAAGAAGAAGAAGCAAAAGCAGAAGGAGAAGCAGAAGTAGGAGAAGGAGAAGGAGAAGGAAGGGCAGTCGAAGCAATAGGAGAAGCAGAAGGAGAAGCAGAAGCAGAATGAGAAGCAGAAAGAGAAGCAGTAGAAGCAGAAGAAGCAGGAAAGGAAGAAGTAGAAGAAAGAGAAGAGAGAGAGAGAGAGAGAGAGAGAGAGAGAGAGAGAGAGAGAGAGAGAGAGAGAGAGAGAGAGGAGAAGAGAGCAGTAGAGCAGAGAGCAGAGCAGGAGTAGCAGAGCAGAAGAAAAAGAATAAGCAAAAGAAGCAGAAGCAGAAGCAGTGGGAGAAGCAGAAGAAGGAGAAAGAGAAGGGGCAGCAGAAGGAGAAGCAGAAGCAGAAAGAGAAGCAGAAACAGAAGGAGGACAAGAAGGAGAAGCAGGATAATCAGAAGAAGCAGAAGTAGAAGCAGAAAGAGGAGAAGAAGGAGAAGCAGAAGTAGAATCAGAAGAAACAGAAGAAGAAGCAGAAGAAACAGAAGCAAAAGAAACAGAAAAAGGAGAAGAGCAGAAGCAGAAGGAGAAGGAGAAGCTGAAGCAGAAGGAGATGCAGAAAGAGAAGCAGGAGAAGCAGAAGAAGCAGGAGAAGCAGAAACAGAAGAAACAGGAGAAGCCGAAGAAGCAGAAGAAGAATCTGAATCAGAAGGAAAAACAGAAGAAGCACAATCTGAAGCAGAAGCAGAAGAAACAGTAATAGTAGAATAAGCAGAAGCAGAAGCAGCAAGAGAAGCAGAAGAAGAAGAAGTTGGAGAAGGCGAGAAAGAAGGTTTAGGAGTAGGAGAAGCAAAAGGATAAGCGGAAGCAGAAAGAGACGCAGAAGGAAAAGCAGCACGAGAATTAGGAAAAGCAGGACAAGCAGAAGCATGAGAAGCAGAAGAAACAGAAGACGCAGAAGCAGAATGAGAAGCAGAAGGAGAAATTTAAGCAGAAGCAGAAGGAGAAGCAGAAGCAGAAGGACAAGGAGAAGAAGGAGAAGCAGAAAGAAAAGCAGAAAGAGAAGCATGATGAGATGCATGTGTAGCAGAAGCAGAAGAAACAGAAGAAGGAGAAGAAGCAGAAGCAGAAGGAGAAGCAGAAACAGAAGGAGAAGCAGAAAGAGAAGGAGGGGAAGCAGAAGAAGCAAAAGCAGGAGAAGCAGAAGCATAAGAATCCGAAGAATCAGAAGCAGAACCTGAAGCAGAAGGAGAAGCAGGAGAAGCAGAAGAAGCAGAAACTGGAGAAGCAGAAGGAGAAGCAGAAACAGAAAGAGAAGCAAAAGCAGAAGGAGAAGCAGAAGGAGAAGCAGAAGAAACAGAAGAAACAGAAGCAGTAGCAGAAGAAGCTGAAGATGTAGAAGCAGAAAAAGAAGCACAAGAAATAGCAGAAGAACGAGAAGGAGAGGGAGAAACAGAAGGAGAAGCAGAAGGAGAAGCAGAAGGAGAAACAGAAGCAGAAGAAGCAGCACAAGGAGAAGCAGAAGCAGAAGAAGATGCATAAGGAGAAGCAGGAGATGCAGAAGAAGCAGAAGCAGGAGAAGCAGAAGCATAAGAAACCGAAGAAGCAGAAGCAGAACCTGAAGCAGAAGGAGAAGCAGAAGAAAGAGAAGAAGTAGAAGCAGTAGCA
>NW_012302024.1:0-3254 GCF_000151885.1 Dipodomys ordii | reverse complement strand
GCGGAAACAGTGGGACACAGCAGGACACAGCGGGGTACACAGCTGGGGACACAACGGGACACAGGGGGTCACAGCGGGAGACAGCGCGACACAGCGTGGACACAGCGGGTACTCAGCGGGGGACACAGCGGAGGACAGAGCGGGGGACACAGCGGGACACAGCGTCGATACAGCGACGACACAGGGGGACACAGCGGGGTACACAGCTGGGACACAACGGGACACAGTGGGGGACACAGCGGAACACAGCGGGACACAGCGGGACACAGCAGGGGACAGAGCGGGGGACAGAGCGGGACACAGCGGGGGACACAGCGGGACACAGCGGGGGACACAGCGGGACACAGCGAGGGACACGGGGGGGACAAAGCGGGACACAGCGGGGGACACAGCGACGACAAAGCTGGACACAATGGGGACATAGCGGGACTCAGAACGGTCACAGCGGGACACTGCGGGACACAGCAGGACACAGCGGGACACAGCGGGGACACAGCAGGGGACACAGCGTGACACAGCGGGGAAACAGCGGGACACAGCGGGAGACACTTGGGGGACAAAGCGTGACACAGCGGGGGACACAGCGAGGACACAGCGGGACACATCTGGGACACAGCGGGACTCAGCAGGGGACACAGCAGGACACAGCGGGACACAGCGGGGACACAGCAGGGACACAGCGGGGGACACAGTGGGACATAGCAGGGGACACAGCAGGGGACACAGAGGGACAGAGCGGGACACAGCAGGGGACACAGGGGGGACACAGCGGGACACAGCGGGGGACACAGTGAGGACACATTGGGAAACAGCGGGGACACAGCGGGACTCAGAAGGGGACACAGCAGTACACAGCGGGACACAGTGGTGCACAGCAGGACACAGCGGGGGACACAGCGGGAAACAGAGAGGGACACTGCGGGGGACACAGCGGGACACAGTGTGGAACACAGAGAGTACACAGCGGGACCCAGCGGGACAGAGCGTCGATACAGCGGGGACACAGCGTGACACAGCAGGTTACATAGCTGGGGACACAACGGGACACAGTGGGGGACATAGCGGGACACAGCGGGACACAGCGGGACACAGCAGGTCACCGCGGGGACAAAGCGGGGACTCATCGGGGGACACAGCGGGGGACAAACGGGACACCACGGAATACAGCGGGATACAGCGGGACACAGGGGGGACACAGCAGGACACAGCGGGACACAGAGGGGGACATAGCAGGACACAGCGGGGGACAGAGCGGGGGACAAAGCGGGACACCACAGGTCACAGTGTGTCACATCGGGACACAGCGGCGACACTGCGGGGACACAGCGGGACAAAATGGGGGACACAGCGGGACACAGCGGGAGACAGCATTGGACACAGGAGGGGATAGCGGGGGACAGAGAGGGGACACAGCGGAACACAGCGGTGACACAGCTGGACACAGCTGGGTACACAGCGGGACATAGAGGACACACAGCGGGGACACAGCGCGACACAGTGGGGAACTCACCGGGACACAGCGGGGGACACAACAAGGACACAGTGGAACACTGTGGGAGACACAGCCAGGACACATCCGGACCCAGTGGAACACAGTGTGACACAGCGGGGACACAGCAGGGGACACAGCGGGACACAGTGTGGGACACAGGGGGGACAAAGCGTGACACAGCGGGGGACACAGCGGGACACAGCGGGACACAGCGGGGACACAGCAGGGACACAGCGGTGGACACAGAGGGACAGAGCAGGGGACACAGCAGGAGACACAGAGGGACACAGCGGGGGACACAGGGGGGACACAGCGGGACACAGGGTGGACACAGCGAAGACACATTGGGACACAACGGGGACACAGCGGGACTCAGCGGGGGACACAGCAGTACACAGCGGGACACAGCGGGTCACAGCAGGGACAGAGCGGGTGACACAGAGGGGTACACAGCGGGACACAGCAGTGGACAAAGCAGGACACAGTGGGGGACACAGCGAGGACACTGCGGGACACTGCGAGAGACACAGCAAGGACACAGCGGGACACAGTGGAACACAGCGGGACATAGCAGTGACACAGCAAGGGACACAGCGGGACACAGCCGGAGAAACAGCAGGACACAGTGGGGGAGACAGGGAGGACACAGCGGGACAAAGCGGGGGACACAGCGGGACACAGCGAGGGACACAGCGTCGATAGAGCGGGGACACAGCGGGGTACACAGCTGGGGACACAACGGGACACAGTGGGGGACATAGCAGGACACAACGGGACGCAGCGGGACACAGCGGGGCAAAGCGGGAGACACAGCAGGGAACAGAGCAGGACACAGCGGGGGACACAGCGAGGACACAGCGGGACACAGCGGGGACACAGCGGAGACTCAGCGGGGGACACAGCGGGGGACAAACGGGACACCACAAAACACAGCGGGATACAGCGGGACACAACGGGAACAAAGCGGGACTCAGTGGGGAACACAGCAGGGGTCAAAGCGGGACACCACGGGACACAGTGTGACACATCGCGCCACAGCGGCGATACTGCGGGGACACAGCGGGACAAAGTGGGGGACACAGCGGGACACAGCGGGGGACACAGCAGGGGATAGCGGGGGACAGAGAGTGGACAGAATGGAACACAGCGGTGACACAGCTGGACACAGCGGGGTACAAAGCGGGACACAGCGGGCACACAGCGCGGACACAGCAGGGACACAGCAGGGGACACAGTGGGACACAGCAGGGACACAGAAGGGGACACAGAGGGACACAGCGGGACACAGCGGGACACAGCGGGGCACAGCAGGGACACAGCGAGGTACACAGCAGGGGACACAGCGGGACACACCGGGGGACATAGCAGGACACAGCAGGGGACACAGGGAGGACACAGCGGGACACAGTGGGGGACACAGCGGAACACAGCGAGGGACACAGCGGGGGACACAGTGGGGTACACTGAGGGGAAACAGCGGGACCCAGCGGGACACAGCGTCGATACAGCGGGGACACAGCAGGACACAGCGGGGTACACAGCTGGGGACACAAGGGGACACAGTGGGGGACATAGCGGGACAACTGGGACACAGCGGGACACAGCGGGGCACAGCGGGGACAAAGCAGGAGACACAGCGGGGAACAGAGCAGGACACAGCGGGGGACACAGCGAGCACACAGCAGGACACAGCGAGGACACAGCGGGACACAGCCGGGGACAAAGCGGGACACAACGGGGAACACAGCGGGGGACACAGCGG
>NW_012302023.1:0-3254 GCF_000151885.1 Dipodomys ordii | reverse complement strand
GCGGGGGACAAAAGCGGGACACCAAGGGACACAGTGTGACACAGCGGGACACATCGGAGTACACAGCTGGGAACACAACGGGAATCAGCGGGGGACACAGCGGGACAAAGCGGGGACAAAGCGGGGGACATAGCGGGGGACAGAGCAGGACACAGCGGGGACACAGCGGGACCCAGCGGGGAAACAGCGGGGACTCAGGGGGGGACACAGAGGGACAAAGGTGGTCACAGCGGAACACAGCGGCGACACAGCAAGGACACAGCGGCAGAAACAGCCGGACACATTTGGACACAGCGGGGACACAGCGGGACACAGCGGGGGACACAGCGTGGACACAGTGCGGGACACAGCGGGAGACACAGTGGGGAACACAGCGAGGACCCAGCGGGACCCAGTAGGACATAGCGTCGATACAGCGGGGGACACACCGGGACACAGAGGGACACAGTGGAGGACAGAGCAGAACACAGCGAGGGACACAGGGAGGACACAGGGGGACAAAGCGGGGACACAGCGGGACACAGCGGGGGACACAGCGTGGGACATAGCGAGGACACAGCGGGGGACACAGCGGGGGACACAGCGGGACACAGCGGGGGACACAGTGAGGAAAGAGCGGGACACAGCGGTCACACGGCGAGGACACAGCGGTGGACACAGCGGGGGCCACAGCGGAACACAGCGGGGACAGAGCGGGACACAGCGTGACACAGCGGGACACAGCGAGGGACAGAGCGGGACACAGTGGCGGACACAGCTGGACTCTGCAGGATACACAGCGAGGACACAGGGGGACACAGCGGAACACAGAGGGACACAGCAGGGCACCGCTGGGGACACAGCGGGACACAGCGGGGAATACAGCGGGACACAGTGGCGGACACAGGGGGGAGAAAGCGGGAAACAGTGGGGGACACAGCAAGGACACAGCGGGACACAGCAGGGTCACAGCGGGACACCAGGGGACACAGTGGGACACAGCGGTCACAGCGGGGGATACAGCAAGACACAGCAGGCCACAGCGGGGGACACAGCCGGACACAGCGGTGGAAAGAGCGGGGGACACAGTTAGAAACAGCGGGGACACAGCGGGCCACCACGGGACAGAGCAGGACACAGCTGGACACAGCGGTGACACTGCGGGGACACAGCGGTACACAGTGGAGGACACAGCGGGGACAAAGCAGGACACAGCGGGGGACACAGCGAGGACACAGTGGGGAAACAGAGGGGACTCAGCTGGAGACACAGCGGGGGACAAATCGGGACACCACCGGACAAAGTGGGACACAGCGGGACACAGAGGGGACACTGCGGGGAAAAACCGGGACAAAGCAGTAGACACAACAGGACAAAGCAGGACACAGCGGGGATACAGCGAGACTCAGCGGGGGACACAGCGGGACACAGCGGGGTAAAGAGCCGGGGACACAGCAGGACACAGCGTCGACACAGCTGGACACAGTGGGGTTCACAGCGGGACACAGCGGGGACACAGCAGGACACAGCGGGACACATCGGGGACACAGCAGACACAGCGGGGAACACAGGGGGGACACAGCGGGACACAGAGGGGACACTGCGGGGAAAAACCGGGACAAAGCAGTGGACACAACGGGACACAGCTGGACACAGCGGGGATACAGCGAGACTCAGCGGGGGACCCAGCGGGACACAGCGGGGTAAAGAGCCGGGGACACAGCAGGACACAGCGTCGACACAGCTGGACACAGTGGGGTTCACAGCGGGACACAGCGGGGACAGAGCAGGACACAGCGGGACACAGCGGGGACACAGCGGACACAGCGGGGGACACAGTGGGGACACAGTGGGACACTGAGAGGACACAGCGAGGACACAGCGAGACACAGCGGGGATACAGCGAGACACAGCGGGACACAAAGGGAGACACAGCGGGAAACAGCGGTGGACACAGTCAGGACACAACGGGACACAGCGTGGGACAGAGCGGGACACTGTGTGACACAGCGGGACACAGGGGGACAGAGCGGGGGATAGAGTGGGACACACGGGGACACAGCGGGGACACAGCGGGACACAGAGGGACACAGCGGGGGACACAGCGGGGAACAAAGCGGGCCACCACGGGACAGAGCAGGACACAGCTGGACACAGCGGTGACAATTCGGGGACACAGTGGGACACAGCGGGGGATACAGCGGGGACACAGCAGGACAAAGCGGGGGACACAGTGAGGACACAGCGGGACACAGCACGACACAGCGTGGGACAAAGCGGTAGACAGCGGGTGACACAGCGAGGACACAGCGGTAGACAGCGGGTGACACAGCGAGGACACAGCGGTAGACAGGGGGTGACACAGCGAGGACACAGCGGGACATTACGGGGACACAGAGGGGACACTGCGAGGACACAGCGGGACACAGCAGGGGACACAGCGGGACACAGCGGGACACAGCGGGGAACACAGCGGGGACACAGCAGAACACAGCGGGGGACAAAGCGAGGACACAGTGGGACACAGCAGGACACAGCGTCAAAACAGCGACGACACAGGGGCACACAGCGCAGTACAGAGCTGGGACACAAAGGAACACAGTGGGGGACACAGCGAGACACAGCGGGACAAAGCGGGACACAAGGGGACAGAGGGGGGGATAGAGCAGGACACGCGGGGACACAGCTGGGACACAGCAGGACACAGCGGGGACATAGCGGGACACAGCGGGACACAGCGGTCAGAGCGGGGGGCACAGCGAGGACACAGTGGGACACAGCGGGGGACACAGCAGGACACAGCGGGGGACACAGCGGGACACAGCAAGACACAGCGGGGTCACAGCAGTGGACACAGCGGGACACAGCGGGGGACATACCGGGACACAGCGGGGGACACAATGGGACACAGCGGGGGACACAGCAGGATACAATGTGGTACACAGCGGGACACAGCGGGGGACAAAGCAGTAGATAGCGGGTGACATAGCGAGGACACAGCGGTACATAGCGGGGACACAGAGGTGACACTGCGGGGACACAGCGGGACAGATCGGGGGACACAGCGGGACACAGCGGGGGACATAGCAGGGACACAGCAGAACACAGTGGGACACAGCGGGACAAAGCGGGGACAATGCGGGCACACAGTGGGACAAAGCGGGACACAGCGGGACACAGTGGTAGATACAGCCGGACAAAGAGGGGGACAGAGCGGGGGACACTGCAGGACTTAGCGGGGACACAGCGGGACACAGCGGGACACATCGGGGACA
>NW_012302022.1:0-3254 GCF_000151885.1 Dipodomys ordii | reverse complement strand
TTTTCTGCTGCCTGAATTTCTGGTTCTACTTCTTCTGCTGCTTCTCCTTCTGCTTCTGCTTCTCCTTCTGCTTCTGTTTCTGCTTCTTCTCTTTCGGCTTCTCCTGCTTCTGCTTCTTGTCCTCCTCCTGCTTCTCTTTCTGCTTCTGCTTCTCCTTCTGCTTCTGCTTCTCCTCCTTCTCCTTCTCCTACTTCTGCTTCTCCTTCTTCTCCTGCTTCTCCTTCTGCATCTCCTTCTGCTTGTGCTTGTCCTTATGCTTCTTCTTCTGCCTCTGCTTCTCCTTCTCCTTCTTTTGCTTCTCCTTTTGCTTCTGCTTCTTCTGCTTTTCCTGCTTCTCCTTCTGCTTCTGCTGCTTCTCCTTCTGCATCTTCTTCTGCTTCTCCTTCTCCTTCTTCTGCTTCTCCTTCTGATTCTCCTTCTGCTTCTTCTTCTTCTGCTTTACCTGCTTCTCTTTCTGCTTCTCCTTCTGCTTCTTCTTCTGTTTCTCCTTCTTGTTCTTCTGCTTTTCCTTCTGCTTCTGCTACAACTGCTACTGCTTCTACTTCTTCTCTTTCTTCTGCTTCTCCTTCTGCTTTTGATTCTCTTTCTGCTTCTGCTTCTCCTTCTGCTTCTCATTCTGCTTCTCCAGATTCTGATTCTTCTGCTTCTCCTGCTTCTCCTTCTGCTTCACGTTCTGCTTCTGCTTCTTCGGATTCTTATGCTTCTGCTTCTCCTGCTTCTGCTTCTTCTGCTTCCCCTCCTTCTCTTTCTGCTTCTCCTTCTGCTTCAGCTTCTTGTCCTTCTCCTGTTTCTTCTGCTTGTTCTTCTCCTGTTTCTGCATTTCCTGCTTCTCCTTCTGCTGCTATTTCTGTTTCTCCTGCCGCTTTTCCTTCTACTGCTCCTTCTTCTGCTTCTCTTTCTGCTTCTACTCCTGTTTCTCCTTCTCCTTCTAGTTCTTCTGCTTTTCCTTCTGCTTCTCCTTCTGCTTCTGAATCTTCTGCTTCTTCTGATACTGCCTCTGCTTCTTCTGTTTCTTCTGCTTCTCCTTCTGCTTTTGCCTCTCTTTTTGCTTCTGCTTCTCCTTCTGCTTCTCCAGATTCTGCTTCTTCTGCTTCTCCTGCTTCTCCTTCTGCTTCAGGTTCTGCTTTTGCTTTTTCGGCTTCTTCTGTTTCTGCTTCTCCTGCTGCTGCTTCTTCTGCTTCTCCTGCTTCTCTTTCTGCTTTTCCTTCTGTTTCTGCTTCTCCTTCTGCTTCTGCTTCTTCCCCTTCTTCTGTTTCTTCTGCTTCGGTTTCTCCAGCTTCTGCTTCTATTTCTTGTTCTCCTTCTGTTTCTGCTTCTCTTTCTGCTTCTGCTTCTCTTTCTGCTTCTCCTTCTCCTTCTTCTTCTTCTGCTTCTCCTGCTTCTTCTTCTTCTGCTTCTTCTGCTTTTTCTGTTGCTTCTTCTTCAGCTTCAGCTTCTGCTTCTTCTGTTTCTCCTTTTGCTTCTGCTTCTCCGTCTGATTCTGCATCTGCTCATCTGCATCTTCTGTTTCTTCTGCTTCTGCTTCTCTGCTTCTTCTTCTTCTGCTTCTCCTACTTCTCCTTCTGCTTCACCGTCTCATTCTCCTTCTCTTTCAATTTCTCCTTCTTGTGCTTCTCATTCTGCTTCTGCTTCTGCTTCTCCTGCTTCTGCTTCTTCTGTTTCTCCTTCTGCTTCTCCTTCTGCTTCTCTTTCTGCTTCTCATTCTCCTTCTGCTCCTCCTACTCCTCTTTCTCCTTCTTCTTCTTCTGCTTTTCGTTCTGCTTCTTCTGCTTGTTCTGTTTCTTCTGCTTCTGCTTTTCCAGCTTCTGCTGCTTCTGCTTCTTCTGCTTCAGGTTCTCCTTCTGCTTCTTGGGCCTCTTCTGTTTCTTCTGCTTCTTCTTCTCCTGCTACTGCTTCTTCTGCTTCTCTTTCTGCTTCTCCTTCTGCTTCTGCTTCTCCTTCTGCTCCTTCTCTTTCTTCTGTTTCTTCTTCTTCTTCTGCTCCTCCCGCTTATGCTTCTTCTGCTTCTCCTGCTTGTCCTTCTCCTTCTGCATCTCCTTCTCCTTCTTCTCCTTCTCTTTCAGCTTCTGCTTCTGCTTCTTCTGATTCTCCAAATTCTCCTTCTTCATCTCCTTCTGTGGCTGCTTCTCTTTCTGCTTCTGCATCTCCTTCTGCTTCACCTTCTGCTGCTCTTTCTCCTTCTTCTGTTTCTCCCTCTGCTTCTGCTTCTTATGCTTCTTCTTTATCTTCTGCTTCTGCTTCTCCTGCTTCTGCTTCTTATGCTTCTACTGCTTCTTCTTCTCTTTCTGCTTCTTATGCTTCTACTTCTCTTTGTGCTTCTGCTTCTCCTGCTTGTTTTTCTGTTTCTTCTGCTGCTTCTCCTTCTGCTGCTTCTTCTACTTCTCCTTCTCCTTCTCTTTTTGCTTCGCCTTCTGCTTCTGCTTCTGCTTCTTCTGTTTCTCCTGCCTGAATTTCTGATTCTACTTCTTCTGCTGCTTCTCCTTCTGCTTCTGCTTCTACTTCTGATTCTGATTCTGCTTCTTCTGCTTCTTCTCTTTCGGCCTCCCCTGCTTCTGCTTCTTGTGCTTCTCCTGCTTCTCTTTCTGCTTCTCATTCCGCTTCTGCTTCTCCTTCTGCTTCTGCTTCTCCTCCTTCTCCTTCTCCTACTTCTGCTTCTCCTTCTGCTTCTGCTTCTTCTGCTTCTCCTTCTGCATCTTCTTCTGCTTCTGCTTCTCCTTCTTCTGCTTCTCCTTCTTATTCTCCTACTGCTTCTCCTTCTGTTTCTCCTTCTCCTTCTTGTTCTTCTGCTTTTCCTTCTGCTTCTCGTTCTGCTTCTGCTACAACTGCTACTGCTTCTACTTTTTCTGTTTCTTCTGCTTCTCGTTCTGCTTTTGATTCTCTTTCTGCTTCTGCTTCTCCTTCTGCTTCTCCTTCTGCTTCTCCAGATTCTGCTTCTTCTGCTTCTCCTGCTTCTCCTTCTGCTTCAGTTCTCCTTCTGCTTCTTCGGATTCTTATGCTTCTGCTTCTCCTGCTTCAGCTTCTTCTGCTTCCCCTCCTTCTCTTTCTGCTTCTCCTTCTGTATCTGCTTCTCCTTCTGCTTCGGCTTCTTGTCCTTCTCCTGTATGTTCTGCTTATGCTCCTCCTGTTTCTGCATCTCCTGCTCCTC
This sequence comes from Dipodomys ordii, assembly GCF_000151885.1. Lineage (NCBI taxonomy): Eukaryota > Metazoa > Chordata > Mammalia > Rodentia > Heteromyidae > Dipodomys > Dipodomys ordii. Next base: position 109 of record NW_012302022.1, on the reverse strand, counting down.
CTTCTGCTGCTCTTTCTGCTTCTCCTTCTGTTCTCTTCTCCTTCACCTTCTCGTCTCTGCTTTTCCTTCTGCTTCTCCTAAGCTTCTGCATCTTCTGCTTCTTCTGCTA
>NW_012302021.1:0-3254 GCF_000151885.1 Dipodomys ordii | reverse complement strand
TTTGGGGACAGAGCTTGATCAGTGGGGACTTTTTTTGGGACACAGCGGGGACACAGCGGGGGACACAGTGGGACACAGCGGGGACTCAGAGGGACTCAGCGGTTACACAGCGAGGACACACCAGGGACACAGCGGGACACAGCGGAGACACAGCAGGGACACAGTGAGACACAACGAGGACACAGCGGGACACAGCATTGGCTACAGCGGGGACAGCGGTGACACACCGGCGGACAGCGGGAACACAGCGGGACACAGCGGGACACAGCAGGGGAGACAGTGGGACACAGTGGGGGACACAGCGGGGGACACAGCGGGACACAGCGGGGGACACACCGAGGACACTGAAGGACACAGCGGGGACACAGCGGGGGACAACGGGGACACACATGCGGACAGCGGGGACACAACGGGACACAGCGGTGGACATCGGGGACACAGCGGTGGACATCGGGGACACAGCGGGACACAGAGGGTCACAGCATGGACAGAGTGGGGGACACAGCGAGGACACAGCGGGACACAGAGGGATACACAGAGAGGACACAGCGTGACACATGGGGACACAGCGGGAAACAGCGAGTGACCCAGCGAGGACACAGCGGGACACAAATGGAGACACAGCAAGGACACAGCGGGACACAGCGGGAAAGAGCAGGACACAGCCGGGGACACAGCCGGGGACACAGCGGGAGACAGCCGGGGACACAGCGGGACACAGCAGGGGACACAGCAGGGACACAGCGGGACACAGTAGGGACACAGCGGGACACAGAGGGGACACAGCAGGGGACACAGCAGGACACAGAGGGGAACAAAGGGGGCACACAGCGGGACACAGTGGGACACAGCGGGTTACACAGCGGGACACAGCAGGGAAACTACAGGGGCACAGTGGGAAAGAGTGGGACACAGCAGGGGATCAAAAGGGCACACAGCGGGACTCAGTGGGACACAGCGGGGTACACAGCGGGACTCAGCTGGGGACACATCAAAGGGCACAGCGGGTGACACAGCGGGGAAAACAGCGGGAAACAGCGGGGACAGAGTGGGACACAGCGGGGACACAGCGGGGGACACAGCGGGGACACAGCGGGGACACAGCGGGACACAGCGGGGACACAGCGTGACACAGCTGGGTACACAGCGGGACTCAGCTGGGGACACATCAAAGGACACAGCGGGTGACACAGCGGTGAAAACAGCGGAAAACAGCGGGGACAGAGGGACACAGCGGGGAAACAGCGGGGGACACAGCAGGACACAGCGGGGACACAGCGGGAGACAGCGGGACACAGCGGGGACACAGCGGGGACACAGCGGGACACAGCAGGGGACACAGCAGGGGACACAGCAGGGGACACATCGGGGTACAGCGGGGACACAGAGGGACACAGCAGGACACAGCGGGGACACAGCAAGTACGCAACGGGACACAGCGGGACACAGCGGGGGACACAGCAGGGGACACAGAGGGACACAGCGTGGACACAGCGGGACACAGCGAGACACAGCAGTGACAAAGCGGCGACACAGCGGGACAAATCGGGACACAGTGGGACACAGTGGGGACACAGCGGGGCACAGAGGGGACACACAGGTGGACAACGGGGACACAGTAGGACATCGAGGGGGTCACAGTGGGAAACAGCGGAGACACGGGGACACTGGGGGCGACACAGAGGGACACAGCGGGACACAGCGGGACACAGCGGGGACACAGCGGGGACAAAGCGGGGGACACAGTGGGGGACACAGCGGTAAATAGCGGGGGACACAGCGGGACTCAGCTGGGGACACATCAAAGGACACAGCGGGTGACACAGCGGGGGAAACAGCGGGAATCAGCGGGGGACACAGCGAGGACACAGCAGGACACAGCGGGGTACACAGAGGCAGACGCAGCGGTACACATCGGGACACAGCGGGGATACAGCAGGACACAGCGGGGACACAGCGGGGACACAGTGAGAAAGAGCGGGACCCAGCGGGGACACAATGTGGACACAGCGGGACCCAGCGGGGGACACTGAGGCGGACACAGCTGAACACAGCGGGACATAGCGCGACACAGCGGGACACAGCGGGGACACAGCGAGGACACAGTGGGACACAGCGGGGAACACAGCGGGGGACACAGCGGGACACAGCGGGACACAGCGGGGGACACAGCATGGACACAGCAAGTCACAGTGGGGAAATAGTGGGGGACACAGCGGGGACACAGCGGGATACAGAAGGAAACAGCGAGGACACAGCGGGACACAGGAGGACACAGCGGGGACACAGCGGGGAAACAGCGGGGCACACAGTGGGACACTGCGGGGACACAGAGGGGCTTAGCGGTTACACAGTGAGGACACACCAGGGACACAGCGGGGACACAGCGGGAAACATAGGGACACAGCGGGACACAGCGGGGATACAGCGAGGACACAGCCAGACACAGCAGGACACAGCGACAAACAGCGTGACCCAGCGGGGACACAGCGGGGACGCAGCGGGACACAGTGGGGGACACAGCAGGGGATACAGCGGGGGACAGCGGGGACACAGAGGGACACAGCGGGACAAAGCGGGGGACACAGAGGCAGACACAGCAGGACACAGCGGGACACAGCGAGACAGAGCTGGACACAGCGAGAACACAACGGGACACAGTGGGACACAGCGGGGTACACAGCAGGGGACACCCCGGGACACAGTAGGGGACACAGTGGGACACAGAGGGGACAAAGCAGGGGACAAAGCGGGGACACAGCGGGACACAGCGGGACAAAACGGGACACAGCTGGACACAGCGGGGACAGAGCAGGGGACACAGCGGGGGACAGCGGGGACACAGCCGGACACAGCAGGACACAGCGGGAAACAGCGGGGACACAGTAAGGACACAGTGGGACACAGCGAAGACACAGCGGGACACAGAGGGGGACCCAGCGTTACACAGTGGGGACACAGCGGGACACAGCGGGGACAAAGCAGGGGACACAGCAGGACACAAAGGGGAACAAAGGGGGCACACAGCGGGACACAGCGGGGGACACAGCGGGACCAAGCGGGACACAGTGGGGACAGAGTGGGACACAGCGGGACACAGCAGCGACACAGCGGAACACAGCGAGGGACACAGCTGGACACAGCCTGGGACAGAGCGGGACACAGCGTGGGCACAGCGGGACACAGTGGGGGACAGAGGGGACACACCGATGGACAACGGGGACACAGCAGGACAGTGCGGGGGTCACAGTGGG
>NW_012302020.1:0-3254 GCF_000151885.1 Dipodomys ordii | reverse complement strand
CAGCGGGGTACACAGCGGGACACAGCAGGACACAGCTGGGGTCACAGCGAAGACACAGTGGGACACAGAGCGTGACACAGCGAGGACACAGCGGGACACAGCGAAACACAGCGGGGGACAAAGTGGGAGACAGCGGGGGACACTGTGTGGACACAGCGGGACACAGTGGCGACACAGAGGGGACTCAGTGGGGGACACAGCGGGGGACAAAGCGGGACACCACGGGACACAGTGTAACATAGCGGGACACAGCGGGGACACTGCGGGGACACAGCAGGACAAACGGGGGACACAGCAGGACACAGCTGGAAACAGCGGGGACACAGCGGGGGACAGCATTGACAGAGAGGGGCCACAGAGGGACACAGCGGTGACACAGATGGACACAGCGGGGTACACAGCGGGACACAGCGGGCACACAGCACGGACACAGCAGGATACAGAGTGGACACAGCGGGACACAGCGAGAAAAAGCGGGGGACACAGTGGGACACAGCAGGGACAGAGTGGGACACAGCAGGACACAACGGGACACAGCGAGGGACACTGCGGGACACAGTGGGGGAAACAGCGAGGACACAGCGGGGACACAGCTGGACACAGCGGGGTACACAGCTGGGGACACAACGGGACACAGCGGGGGACACAGCGAGGACACAGCGGAACACAGGGGGGGACACAGCGAGGACACAGCGGGTCACAGCAGGACACAGCGGGGAACACAGCTGGGGACACAATGGGACACAGCGGGGGACACAGCGAGGATACAGCTGAACACAGCGAGACACAGCGGGACACAGCGGGGACACAGCCGAAGACACAGCGGGACACAGTGAGGGACACAACGGGATACAGCGGGGAACACAGGGAGGACAGAGTGGGACCTAGCGGGACCCAGCGTGGATACAGCGGGGACACAGCGGGACACAGCGGGGTACACAGCTGGGGACACAACGGGACACAGCGGGGGACACAGCGAGGACACAGCGGGACACAGCGGGACACGTCACAGCGGGGTACACAGCGGGACACAGCAGGACACAGCTGGGGACACAGCGAGGACACAGCGGGACACAGCGGGGGACACAGCGAGGACACAGGGGGACACAGCGAAACACAGCGGGGGACAAAGCGGGAGACAGCGGGGGACACAGCGTGGCCACAGCGGGACACAGCGGCAACACAGAGGGGACTCAGTGGGGGACACAGCGGGGGACAAAGTGGGACACCACGGGACACAGTGTGACACAGCGGGACACAGCGGGGACACTGCGGGGACACAGCAGGACAAACGGGGGACACAGCGGGACACAGCTGGAAACAGCGAGGACACAGCGGGGGACAGCGTTGAAAGAGAGGGGCCACAGCGGAACACAGCGGTGACACAGAAGGACACAGCAGAAGACACAGCGGGACACAGTGAAGGACACAGCGGGACACAGCGGGGAACACAGGGAGGACACAGCGGGACCAAGCGGGACACAGCGGGGACACTGCGGGAACATAGCGGGTCACAGCGGGGTACACAGCGGGACACAGCAGGACATAGCTGGGGACACAGCGAGGACACAGCGGGACACAGCGGGGGATACAGCGAGGACACAGCGGGACACAGCGAAACACAGCGGTGGACAAAGCGGGAGACAGCGGTGGACACAGCGTGGACACAGCGGGACAAAGCGGCAACACAGAGGGGACTCAGTGGGGGACACAGTGGGGGACAAAGTGGGACACCTCGGGACACAGTGTGACACAGCGGGACACAGCGGGGACACTGCGGGGACACAGCAGGACAAACGCGGGACACAGAGGGACACAGCTGGAAATAGCGAGGACACAGTGGGGGACAGCGTTGACAGAGAGGGGCCACAGCGGAACACAGCGGTGACACAGATGGACACAGCAGAAGACACAGCGGGACACAGTGAGGGCCACAGCGGGCCACAGCGGGGAACACAGGGAGGACACAGCGGGACCCAGCGGGACCCAGCGTCGATACAGAGGGGACACAGCGGGACACAGCGGGGTACACAGCTGGGGACACAACGGGACACAGCGGGGGACACAGCGAGGACACAGCGGGACACAGCGGGACACAGCGGGGACACTGCGGGAACATAGCGGGTCACAGCGGGGTACACAACGGGACACAGCAGGACACAGCTGGGGTCACAGCGAAGACACAGTGGGACACAGAGGGGGACACAGGGAGGACACAGCGGGAAACAGCGAAACACAGCGGGGGACAAAGCGGGAGACAGCGGGGGACACAGCGTGGACACAGCGGGACACAGCGGCAACACAGAGGGGACTCAGTGGGGGACAATGCGGGGGACAAAGCGGGACACCACGGGACACAGTGTGACACAGCGGGACACTGCGGGGACACAGCAGGACAAACGGGGGACACAGCGGGACACAGTTGGAAAAAGCGGCGACACAGCTGGGGACAGCGTTGACAGAGAGGGGCCACAGCGGGACACAGCGGTGACACAGATGGACACAGCGGGGTACACAGCGGGACACAGCGGGTACACAGCGGGGACACAGCGGGACACAGCGGGGACACAGCGGGACTCAGCGGGACACAGCAGGGGACACAGCGGGACACAGCGGGGGACCCAGCGAGGACACAGCAGGACACAGCGGGGTTCACAGAGAGGACACCGCGGGGGACACAGCAGGGGACACAGCGGGACACAGCGGGGAAGACAGCGAGGACACAGAGGGACACAGCGGGACATATCGTTGATACAGAGGGGACTCAGCGGGGGACACAGCGGGGAAACAGCGGGGGACAAAGTGGGATACCATGGGACACAGTGTGACACAGCGGGACACAGCGGGGACATTGCGGGGACACTGCAGGAAAAAGCGGGGGACACGGCGGGACACAGTGGGAAACAGCGGGGGACACAGCGGGGGACAGCGGAGACAGAGATGGGCTTCAGCGGGACACAGCGGTGACACAGCTGGACACAGCGGGTTACACAGCGGGACACAGCGGGCACACCGGGGACACAGCGGGACACAGCGGAGACACAGTGGGACACAGCGGGACAAAGCGGGGGACACAGCAGAACACAGCTTGGGACACAGCGAAGACACAGCATGACACAGGGGGACACAGAGGGGAAAGAGCATGGACACAGCGGGGGACACAGCTAGACACAGAGGGGACACAGAGGGGTACACAGAGGGACACAGCCGGGAAAAAAGCGAGGCCACAGCGGAACACAGCGTGGGACACAGCG
>NW_012302019.1:0-3254 GCF_000151885.1 Dipodomys ordii | reverse complement strand
AACAAGGAGAAGGAGAAACAGAAGGAGAAACATGATATGGGGAAGCAGAAAGAGACGCAGGAAAAGCAGAAGAAGAAGAAGCAAAAGGAGAATCAGAAGGAGAAGCAGAAAAAGGAGAAGGAGAAGCAGAAGAAGATGCAGAATGAGAAGCAGGAGAAGCAGAAGAAGCAGAAGCAGGAGGAGAAGCAGGAAAAGCAGAAGAAGCAGAAGCAAAAGGAGAAGCAAAAGAAGGAGAAGGAGAAGCAGAAGCAGAAGCATAAGGACAAGCACAAGCAGAAGGAGATGCAGAAGGAGAAGCAGAAGAATCAGAAGCTGAAGGAGAAGCAGAAGTAGGAGAAGGAGAAGGAGGAGAAGCAGAAGGAGAAGCAGAAGCAGAATGAGAAGCAGAAAGAGAAGCAGGAGAAGGACAAGAAGCAGAAGCAGGAGAAGCCGAAAGAGAAGAAGCAGAAGAAGCAGAAACATTAGCAGAAGGAGAAGCAGAAGCAGAAGGAGAAGCAGCAGAAGAAGTAGAACCAGAAATTCAGGCAGGAGAAACAGAAGAAGCAGAAGCAGAAGCAGAAGGAGAAGCAAAAAGAGAAGCACAAGGAGTAGTAAAAGAAGCAGCAGAAGGAGAAGCAGCAGAAGAAGCAGAAAACAAGCAGGAGAAGCAGAAGCAGAAAGAGAATTAGAAGCTGAAGGAGCAGAACCAGAAGAAGAAGCAGTAGAAGCATAAGAAGCAGAAGCAGGAGAAGCAGAAGCAGAAGAAAAAGAAGAAGCATAAGAAGCAGAAGTAGAAGCAGAGGGAGAAACAGAAGAAGGAGAAGGAGCAGCAGAAGGTGAAGCAGAAGGAGATGCAGAAGCAGAAAGAGAAGCAGAAACAGAAGGAGAAGTTGGAGAAGCAGAAGAAGCAGAAGCAGAAAGAGAAGCAAAAGAGGGAGAAGGAGAAGCAGAAGCAGAAGGACAATCAGGAGAAGCAGAAGAAACAGAAGCGGGAGAAGCAGAAGAAGAAGAAGAAACAGAAGAAGGAGAAGGAGCAGAAGGAGAAGCAGAAGCAGAAGGAGAAGCAGAAATAGAAACAGAAGCAGAAGAAGCAGTTGCAGGAGAACCAGAAGCAGAAGAAACAGAAGAAGCTGAAGAAGCAGAAGGAGAACCTGAAGCAGAAGGAGAAGCAGAAACATCAGAAGCTGGAAAAGCAGAAGAAGCAGAAGCAGGAGAAGCAGAAACAGAAGGAGAAGCAGAAAGAGGAGGGGAAGCAGAAGAAGCAGAAGCAGGAGAAGCAGAAGCATAAGAATCCGAAGAAGCAGAAGCAGAACCTGAAGCAAAAGCAGAAGCAGGAGAAGCAGAAGAAGCAGAATCTGGAGAAGCTAAATGAGAAGCTGAAGGAGAAGCAGAAGCTGAAAGAGAATCAAAAGCATAAGGAGACGCAGAAGAAACAGAAGAAGCAGTAGCAGTTGCAGCAGAAGCAGAAGGAGAAGCAGAAAGAAAAGCAGAAGAACGAGAAGGAGAAGGAGAAACAGAAGGAGAAGCAGAAGGAGAATCAGAAGGAGAAGCAGCAGAAGCAGAAGAAGCAGAAGGAGAAGCAGAAGGAGAAACAGAAGCAGAAGAAGCAGCAGAAGGAGAAGCAGAAGCAGAAGAAGATGCAGAAGGAGAAGCAGGAGAAGCAGAAGAAGCAGAAGCAGAAGGAGAAGTAGAAGTAGGAGAAGGAGAAGGAATAGCCGCAGAAGCAATAGGAGAAGCAGAAGGAGTAGCAGAAGCAGAATGAGAAGCAGAAAGAGAAGCAGTAGAATCAGAAGAAGCAGTAAACGGAGAAGCAGAAGAAAGAGAAGAAGAAGAAGAAGAAGAAGAAGAAGAAGAAGAAGAAGAAGAAGAAGAAGAAGAAGAAGAAGAAGAAGAAGAAGAAGAAGAAGAAGAAGAAGAAGAAGAAGAAGGAGAAGGAGAAGCATGAGGAGAAGAAACAGAAGAAGAAGAAGAAGAAGAAGAAGAAGAAGAAGAAGCATAAGTAGAAGCATAAGAAGAAGAATCAGAGGGAGAAGCAGAAGAAGGAGAAGGAGCAGCAGAAAGAGAAGTAGAAGGAGAATCAGAAGGAGAAGCAGAAGAAGGAGTAGCAGAAGCAGAAGAAGCAGCAAAAGGAGAAGCAGAAGCAGAAAAAGATGCAGAACGAGAAGCAGGAGAAGCAGAAGAAGCAGAAGCAGAAGGAGAAGCAGAAGTAGGAGAAGGAGAAGGAGAAGGAAGTGCAACAGAAGCAATAGGAGAAGCAGAAAGAGAAGGAGAATGAGAAGCAGAAAGATACACAGTAGAAGCAGAAGAAGCAGGAAAAGCAGAAGCGGAAGAAAGAGAAGAAGAAGAAGAAAAAGAAGAAGAAGAAGAGGAAGAAGAAGAAGAAGCAGCAGCATAAGGAGAAGCATAAGGAGAAGCAGTAGAAGCAGAAGCAGGAGAAGCAGAAGCAGAAGAAAAAGAATAAGCAAAAGAAGCAGAAGCAGAAGCAGTGGGAGAAGCAGAAGAAGGAGAAGGAGAAGTAGCAGCAGAAGGAGAAGCAGAAGCAGAAAGAGAAGCAGAAACAGAAGGAGAACAAGAAGGAGAATCAGAAGAAGCAGAAATAGAAGCAGAAAGAGGAGAAGAAGGAGAAGCAGAAGTAGAATCCGAAGAAACAGAAGAAGAAGAAGCAGAAGAAACAGAAGCAAAAGAAACAGAAGAAGGAGAAGAGCAGAAGCAGAAGCAGTAGGAGAAGCAGAAGCGAAGGGGAAGCAGAAAGAGAAGCAGGAGAAGCAGAAGAAGCAGGAGAAGCAGATGCAAAAGAAACAGGAGAAGCCGAAGAAGCAGAAGCAGAATCAGAAGCAGAAGGAGGAACAGAAGAAGCACAATCTGTAGCAGAAGCAGAAGAAACAGAAATAGTAGAATAAGCTGAAGCAGAAGCACCAGGAGAAGCAAAAGAAGAAAAAGGAGAAGGCGAAAGAGAAGGATTAGGAATAGGAGAAGCAAAAGGATAAGCAGAAGCAGAAAGAGACGCAGAAGGAGAAGCAGCACGAGAAGTAGGAGAAGCTGGAGAACCAGAATCAGGAGAAGCAGAAGAAACAGAAGACGCAGAAGCAGAATGAGAAGTAGAAGGAGAAATTGAAGCAGAAGCAAAAGGAGAAGCAGAAGGAAAAGGAGAAGCAGAATAAGGAGAAGGAGAAGGAGAAACTGAAAGAGAAGCAGAAAGGGAAGCAGAACGAGAAGCAGGAGAAGCAGAAGCAGGAGAAGCAGAAGCAGAAGAAACAGAAGAAGGAGAAGAAGCA
>NW_012302018.1:0-1938 GCF_000151885.1 Dipodomys ordii | reverse complement strand
GGCCCATGATATGCTTATAAAAAGAATAAATTGTTTCCAAGGGGGAACATAAAAGCTTTCACAAAGATTTGTTCTTCCAGTCATGGGGCTTGAACTCCGGGCCTGTCCACTGTCCTTGAGCTCTATTTGATCAAGACTCGTGGTCTAAAAGTTGAGCCAGACCTCCTCTTCCAGCTTTATCTTTGTGGAATTGAACCCTCGAACCAAGGGCTTCAGGCTTGCTAGGCGACCACTCTATCACTGAGCCACATTCTCAGCTAGGATGAGCCCCGCCCCCAAACCCATAGGGCCATTCCTCAGATGCAAATGGCTCTTGCTCTCATATTCCTAGCTTGCACAGCAGGCTGAGATTGGAGGATTAACATTCAGATGCAGCCCAGTAAGAATTGTCTGTGAGACTCTCCTCTCCTAATAACCACCTGAAAGCTGGAAGAAAAGCTTTGGCTTAAGTGGTAGAGTGGTATCCTTGACTGGAAAAATTGAGGGACAGACCACAGGCCCTGGATTCAAGCCCCACTACCAAGATGCACTCATGCACACGTACCCACACACACACACACACACACACACACACACACACAGAGGAAGGTAGTAATGATGAGCTGAGCTAGAACTGGGGGGCAGTCCTGAGGCATAATCATAGTAAACTCTCAAGCCACATCAGTTGTTTCTCCTTAAGTCCTTCTTGGGCTGAGGGGTCTGGGCTACGGCAGTAAGTTCCATAGAACCAGCCCCTCCATCCCAGCACAGGGACATAGAAACAAGGGAAGGGCACTATGGATGCTCCTTTGTAGTTGTCCCATCATTGAAGACCTTCATCTGCCCGTGAACAGTGGTGAGTTGAGCAGGTCTCCGAGTCCCGGGACTCCTGGAATATAGTGACTGCTACAAGCAGCAGGCAGCCTGCTTTGGATTCCTCAGCCTACAAGTCTTTCATGCGCCCAACTCAAAACCTGCACAAGGTGTGCCTGACACATTCACCTTCTTGTGATTCCCTTGTGAGCCGGTGTTAACTGGTCTACCCCTTCTGTTGACTGGCCGATGACCTGAATGCCACAAGGCTTGATCCTTATCTGGTACTGTGTCCTGCTCTGTAGGCAAAGGCCTTCAAGGAGTCTGCTCTCAAGATTTGTAGGACACATACACATTGGAAGACCATCAGGAGCCCATTGGAAAGTACTCTGCCTAGAGCCACAACATGAGGTCAAAGCAGGCCAGGTATTGGTCATGGGTCTCTAAGTCTGGGCTTGGGCACCATCTCTCAGCTCTTCAGCTTAGCACTTCAGCCACATCACTGCTTCTGGTTTTCTGGTGGATCCTTGAAGATCAGAGTCTCCCGGACATTCCTGCCCAAGCTGGATTTGAACGGCAATCTCACATCTCAGCTTCCTGAGGAGCTAGGAGGACCAGCATAAGCCACCCATGCCTGGTTTATCTGGCCTTTCACCACAGTGGTCTAGGAGCTCCTGAAAGCTTTCCTTTATTTTTTAGGTGCCAGTACTGGGGCCTGAACTCAGGGTCTGGCCTGAAGTATCTTAACATTTTCTCTCAATGCGGATATGCTACCACGTGAGCCACAGCTCCATTTCTGGCTTTTGGGCAAGAAAGTCATACAAACTTTCCTCCCTTGAGATAGCTTAGACCCTCAATCTCTGATCTCAGTCTCGTTAGAAGCTAGGATTTACAGGGGTTGAGCCACTGGTGGCATTTAGCTAGAAGCTTTTCTTAAGCAAGAGTTCTTCCCTGCATTTGCCTTGACTCCTCCATGCAAAGAGGGCCTGAGGGTCAAGAGCTGTGAAAAATAGGCTTCCAGCCACAGAAATTGGCTGGTGTCTTTGGTGAAATGTCAAGCTAATCTTTCCCTGGGCCTCATTCTGGGACCCCACCCTCTGCCCTACCTGTGACTCAAGTACAAAACTTGACCCAGCCTTCAGTGTT
>NW_012302017.1:0-3254 GCF_000151885.1 Dipodomys ordii | reverse complement strand
TGAAGGAGAAGCAGGAGAAGCAGAAGAAGCAGAATCTGGAGAAGCAGAAGGAGAAGCAGAAGCAGAAAGAGAATCAAAAGCAGTAGGAGAAGCAGAAGAAACAGAAGAAGTAGAAGCAGTAGCAGTTGTAGCAGAAGCTGTAGGAAAAGCAGAAGGAAAAGCTGAAGAACAAGAAGGAGAAGGAGAAACAGAAGGAGAAGCAGAAGGAGAAGCCGAAAGAGAAGCAGGTAAAGCAGAAGAAGAAGCAGAAGGAGAATCAGAAGGAGAAGCAGAAGAAGGAGAAGGAGAAGCAGAAGCAGAAGAAGATGCAGAAGGAGAAGCAGAAGAAGCAGAAGCAGAAGGAGAAGCAGGAAAAGCAGAAGAAGCAGAAGCAAAAGGTGAAGCAAAAGAAGGAGAAGGAGAAGCAGAGGCAGAAGAAGAAGCATAAGGACTAGCAGAAGCTGATTTGAGAAGCAGAAGTAGGAGAAGGAGAAGGAGGAGAAGCAGAAGCAGAAGGAGAAGCAGAAGCAGAAGCAGAATGAGAAGCAGAAAGAGAAGCAGGAGGAGGACAAGAAGCAGAAGCAGGAGAAGCCGAAAGAGAAGAAGCAGAAACAGAAGCAGAAGGAGAAGCAGAATTAGAAGGAGAAGCAGCAGAAGAAGTAGAACCAGAAATTCAGGCAGCAGAAAAAGAAGAAGCAGAAGCAGAAGGAGAAGCCAAAAGAGAAGCAGAAGGGGAAGTAGAAAAAACAGCAGAAGAAGCAGAAAAACAAGCAGGAGAAGCAGGAGCAGGAAGAGAAGTAGAAGCAGAAGAAGAAGCAGTAGAAGCATAAGAAGCAGAAGCAGGAGAAGCAGAACCAGAAGAAAAAGAAGAAGCATAAGAAGCAGAAGCAGAGGGAGAAACAGAAGAAGGAGAAGGAGCAGCAGAAGGTGAAGCAGAAGGAGATGCAGAAGGAGAAAGAGAAGCAGAAACAGAAGGAGAAGAAGAAGGAGAAGTTGGAGAATCAGAAGAAGCAGAAGCAGAAAGAGAAGCAGAAGTAGGAGAAGGAGAAGCAGAAGGAGAAGGACAAGCAGGAGAAGCAGAAGAAGCAGAAGCGGGAGAAGCAGAAGAAGAAGAAGAAACAGAAGAAGGAGAAGGAGCAGAAGGAGAAGCAGAAGCAGAAGGAGAAGCAGAAAGAGAAGCAGAAGAAGCAGAAGAAGCAGTAGCAGGAGAAGCAGAAGCAGAAGAAACAGAAGAAGCCGAAGAATCAGAAGGAGAACCTGAAGCAGAAGGAGAAGCAGAAGCAGCAGAAGCTGGAAAAACAGAAGCAGAAGAAACCGAACAAGCAGAAGAAGCAGAAGCAGAACGAGAAGCAGAAGAAGAGGGAGAAAGAGAAGGATTAGGAGTAGGAGGAGCAGAAGCAGAATAAGAAGCAGAAAGAGAAGCAGAAGGAGAAGCAGAAGGAGAAACAGGAGAAGCAGAAGCAGAAGCAGAAAGAGAAGCACAAGAAGGAGGAATTGAAGGAGAAAGAGAAGGAGACGGAGAAGCAGAAGGAGAAGAAGGAGAAGCAGAAGAAGAAGAAGCAGGAGAAGCAGAAACAGAAGAAACAGAAAAAGCAGAAGAAGCAGAAGAAGAAGCAGCTGGAGAAGCAGAAGAAGAAGAAGGAGAAGGAGAAAGAGAAGGATTAGGAGTAGGAGAAACAGAAGGATAAGCAGAAGCAGAAAGAGAAGCAGAAGGAGAAGCAGGAGAAGCAGAAGAAGCAGAAGCAGGAGAAGCAGAAGCAGAATGAAAAGCAGAAGAAGGAGAAATTGAAACAGAAGAAGATGCAGAAGGAGAAGCAGAAGCAGAAGTAGAAGCAGAAGAAGGAGAAGCAGTAGTAGAAGCATAAGGAGAAATAGAAGGAGAAGCAGGAGAACATGAAGCAGGAGAAGAAGAATCAAAAGAAATAGAAGAAGGATAAGAAGCAGAAGCAGAAAGAGAAGCAGAAACAGAAGGAGAAGCAGAAATAGAAGCTTAAGAAGCAGAAGCAGAACCTCAAGCAGAAGGAGAAGCAGAAGAAGCAGAATCTGGAGAAGAAGGAGAACCAGAAGGAGAAGCAGAAGCAGAAAGAGAAGCAAAAGCAGAAGGAGAAGCAGAAAGAGAAGCAGCAGGAATAGCAGAATAACGAGAAGGAGAAACAGAAGGAGAAGAAGAATGAGAAGCAGAAGGAGAAGCAGGAAAAACAGAAGAAGCAGAAACAGACGGAGAAGCAGAAGAAGGAGAAGCAGAAGCAGAAGAAGAAGCAGAAGGTTCTCAAGTAGCAGGAGAAGCAGAAGAAGCAGAAGCAGAAGGAGAAGCAGAAGGAGAAGAAGCAGAATCAGAAGATGCAGAAGGAGAAGTAGAAAGAGAAGCCGACGAAGAGAAGCAGAACGAGAAGCAGGAGAAGCAGAAGAAGCAGAGCGGGAGAAGCAGAAGAAGAAGAAGAAACAGAAGAAATAGAAGGAGCAGAAGCAGAAGGAGGAGCAGAAGCAGAAGGAGAAGCAGAAAGAGAAGCAGGAAAAGCAGAAGAAGCAGAAGCAGGAGAAGCAGAAGCAGAAGAAACAGGAGAAGGACAAGAAGCAGAAGCAGAAGGAGAAGCAGAAACAGAAGGAGAAGCAGAAAGAGAAGGAGGGGAAGCAGAAGAAGCAGAAGCAGGAGAACCAGAAGCATAAGAATCCGAAGAAGCAGAAGCAGAACCTGAAGCAGAAGGAGAAGCAGGAGAAGCAGAAGAAGCAGAATCTGGAGAAGCAGAATGAGAAGCTGAAGGAGAAGCAGAAGCAGAAAGAGAATCAATAGGAGAAGGAGAAGCGGAAGAAACAGAAGAAGCAGAAGCAGTAGCAGTTGCAGCAGAAGCAGAAGGAGAAGCAAAAGTAAAAGCAGAAAAAGGAGAAGGAGAAGGAGAAACAGAAGGAGAAGCAGAAGGAGAAGCAGAAGAAGCAGAAGGAGAAGCAGAAGGAGAAACAGAAGCAGAAGAAGCAGCAGAAGGAGAAGCAGAAGAAGATGCAGAAGGAGAAGCAGGAGAAGCAGAAGAAGCAGAAGGAGAAGGAGAAGTAGGAGAAGGAGAAGGAGAAGGAAGAGCCGCAGAAGCAATAGGAGAAGCAGAAGGAGAAGCAGAAGCAGAATGTGAAGCAGAAAGAGAAGCAGTAGAAGAAGAAGAAGCAGGAAAAGCAGAAGCAGCAGAAAGAGAAGAAGAAGAAGAAGAAGAAGAAGAAGAAGAAGAAGAAGAAGAAGAAGAAGAAGAAGAAGAAGAAGAAGAAGAAGAAGAAGAAGAAGAAGAAGA
>NW_012302016.1:0-3254 GCF_000151885.1 Dipodomys ordii | reverse complement strand
AGCAGGAGAAGGAAAAGCAGCAGGAGAAGCAGAAAGAGAGAAGAAAGAAAAGCAGAAGGAGAAGCAGGAGATGCAGAATCAGGAGAAGAACAAGCAGAAGAAACAGGAGAAGGACAAGAAGCAGAAGCAGAAGGAGAAAGCAGAAAGAGAAGGAGGGGAAGCAGAAGAAGCAGAAGCAGGAGAATCAGAAGCATTAGAATCTGAAGAAGCAGAAGCAGAACCTGAAGCAGAAGGAGAAGCAGGAGAAGCAGAAGAATCAGAATCTGGAGAAGCAGAATGAGAAGCAGAAGGAGAAGCAGAAGCAGAAAGAGAATCAAAAGCAGAAGGAGAAGCAGAAGAAACAGAAGAAGTAGAAGCAGTAGCAGTTGTAGCAGAAGCAGAAGGAAAAGCAGAAGAACAAGAAGGAGAAGGAGAAACAGAAGGAGAAGCAGAAGGAGAAGCAGAAAGAGAAGCAGGTAAAGCAGAAGAAGAAGAAGCAGAAGGAGAATCAGAAGGAGAAGCAGAAGAAGGAGAAGGAGAAGCAGAAGCAGAAGAAGATGGAGAAGGAGAAGCAGAAGAAGCAGAAGAAGAAGGAGAAGCAGGAAAAGCAGAAGAAGCAGAAGCAAAAGGAGAAGCAAAAGAAGGAGAAGGAGAAGCAGAGGCAGAAGAAGAAGCATAAGGACAAGCACAAGCAGAAGGAGATGCAGAAGGAGAAGCAGGAGAAGCAGTAGAAGCAGAAGCTGAAGGAGAAACAGAAGTAGGAGAAGGAGAAGGAGGAGAAGCAGAAGCAGAAGGAGAAGCAGAAGCGGAATGAGAAGCAGAAAGAGAAGCAGGAGAAGCACAAGAAGCAGAAGCAGGAGAAGCCGAAAGAGAAGAAGCAGAAACAGAAGCAGAAGGAGAAGCAGAAGCAGAAGGAGAAGCAGCAGAAGTAGAACCAGAAATTCAGGCAGCAGAAACAGAAGAAGCAGAAGCAGAAGGAGAAGCCAAAAGAGAAGCAGAAGGGGAAGTAGAATAAACAGCAGAAGAAGCAGAAAAACAAGCAGGAGAAGCAGAACCAGGAAGAGAAGTAGAAGCAGAAGAAGCAGAAGAAGAAGCAGTAGAAGCATAAGAAGCAGAAGCAGGAGAAGCAGAACCAGAAGAAAAAGAAGAAGCATAAGAAGCAGAAGCAGAGGGAGAAACAGAAGAAGGAGAAGGAGCAGCAGAAGGTGAAGCAGAAGGAGATGCAGAAGCAGAAAGAGAAGCAGAAATAGAAGGAGAAGAAGAAGGAATAGTTGGAGAATCAGAAGAAGCAGAAGCAGAAAGAGAAGCAGAAGAAGGAGAAGGAGAAGCAGAAGGAGAAGGACAAGCAGGAGAAGCAGAAGAAGCAGAAGCGGGAGAAGCAGAAGAAGAAGAAACAGAAGAAGGAGAAGGAGCAGAAGGAGAAGCAGAAGCAGAAGGAGAAGCAGAAAGAGAAGCAGAAGAAGCAGAAGAAGCAGTAGCAGTAGAAGCAGAAGCAGAAGAAACAGAAGAAGCCGAAGAATCAGAAGGAGAACCTGAAGCAGAAGGAGAAGCAGAAGAAGCAGAAGCTGGAAAAGCAGAAGCAGAAGAAACCGAACAAGCAGAAGAAGCAGAAGCAGAACGAGAAGCAGAAGAAGAAGGAGAAAGAGAAGGATTAGGAGTAGGAGGAGCAGAAGCAGAATAAGAAGCAGAAAGAGAAGCAGAAGAAGAAGCAGAAGGAGAAACAGAAGAAGCAGAAGCAGGAGAAGCAGAAGCAGAATGATAAGCACAAGAAGGAGAAATTGAAGGAGAAGGAGAAGGAGACGGAGAAGCAGAAGGAGAAGTAGGAGAAGCAGAAGAAGAAGAAGAAGGATAAGCAGAAACAGAAGAAACAGAAGGAGAAGAGCAGAAGCAGAAGGAGAAGCAGAAGGAGAAGCAGAAGAAGCAGAACCTGAAGCAGAAGAAGAAGAAACAGAAAAAGCAGAAGAAGCAGAAGAAGAAGCAGCAGGAGAAGCAGAAGAAGAAGAAGGAGAAGGAGAAAGAGAAGGATTAGGAGTAGGAGAAACAGAAGGATAAGCAGAAGCAGAAAGAGAAGGAGAATGAGAAGGAGAAGCAGGAGAAGCAGAAGAAGCAGAAGCAGGAGAAGCAGAAGCAGAAGAAACATAGGAAGGAGAAGAAGCAGAAGGAGAAGCAGAAACAGAAGGAAAAGCAGAAAGAGAAGCAGGAGAAGCAGAAGAAGCAGCAGCAGGAGAAGCAGAAGCAGAAGAAGCCGAAGAAGCAGAAGCAGAACCTGAAGCAGAAGGAGAAGCAGGAGAAGCAGAAGGAGAAGCAGAAGCAGAAAGAGAAGCAAAAGCAGAAGGAGAAGCAGATCTAGAGCAGATGAAACAGAAGAAGCAGAGGCAGTAGCAGAAGAAGCAGAAGATGCAGAAGCAGAAGGAGAAGCAGAAGGAAATGCAGAAGACGAGAAGGAGAAGAGTAGGAGAAACAGATGGAGAAGCAGAAAGAGAAGCAGTAGAAGGAGCAGAGAAGGAAAAGCAGCAGGAGAAGCAGAAAGAGCAGCAGAAGGAGGAGCAGGAGATGCAGAAACAGGAGAAGCATAAGCAGAACAAACAGGAGAAGGACAAGAAGCAGAAGCAGAAGGAGAAGCAGAAACAGAAGGAGAAGCAGAAAGAGAAGGAGGGGAAGCAGAAGAATCAGAAGCAGGAGAAGCAGAAGCATAAGAATCCGAAGAAGCAGAAGCAGAACCTGAAGTAGAAGGAGAAGCAGGAGAAGCAGAAGAAGCAGAATCTGGAGAAGCAGAATGAGAAGCAGAAGGAGAAGCAGAAGCAGAAAGAGAATCAAAAGCAGAAGGAGAAGCAGAAGGAGATATAGAAGCAGAAAGAGAAGCAGAAACAGAAGGAGAAGAAGAAGGATTAGTTGGAGAATCAGAAGAAGCAGAAGCACAACGAGAAGCAGTAGAAGGAGAAGGAGAAGCAGAAGCAGAGGAAAGGAAGGAGAAGCAGAAGAAGCAGAAGCGGAAGAAGCCGAAAGTGAAGAAGCAGAAACAGAAGCAGAAGGAGAAGCAGCAGAACAAGTAGAACCAGAAATTCAGGCAGGAGAAACAGAAGAAGCAGAAGCAGAAAGAGAAGCAAAAAGACAAGCAGAAGGAGAAGTAGAAGAAGCAGCAGAAGGAGAAGCAGCAGAAGAAGCAGAAAAACAAGCAGGAGAAGCAGAAGCAGAAAGAGAAGTAGAAGCAGAAGAAGCAGAAGCAGAAGAAGAAGCAGTAGAAGCATAAGAAGCAGAAGCAGGAGAAGCAGGAA
>NW_012302015.1:0-3255 GCF_000151885.1 Dipodomys ordii | reverse complement strand
AAGGATTAGTTGGAGAATCAGAAGAAGCAGAAGCATAATGAGAAGCAGAATAATGAGAAGGAGAATCAGAAACAGATGAAAGGTAGGAGAAGCAGAAGATGCAGAAGCGGGAGAAGCAGAAGATGAAGAAGAAACTGATGATGGAGAAGGAACAGATGGAGAAGCAGAAGCAAAATGAGAAGCAGAAAGAGAAGCAGAAGAAGCTGTAGCAGGAGAATCAGAAGCAGAAGAAACTGAAGAAGCCGAAGAAGCAGAAGAAGGACCTGAAGCAGAAGAAACAGAACAAGCATAAGAAGCAGAAGCAGAACGAGAAGCAGAAGAAGAAGAAGGAGAAAGAGAAGGATTAGGAGTAGAAGGAGCAGCAGAAGGAGAAGCAGAAGGAGAAGCAGAAGGAGAAGCAGAAGAAGGAGAAGCAGAAGCAGAAGAAGATGCAGAAGGAGAAGCAGAAGCAGAAGAAGATGCAGAAGGAGAAGCAGAAGCAGAAGAAGATGCAGAAGGAGAAACAGGAGAAGCAGAAGAAGCAAAAGCAGAAGTAGAATCAGAAGAAACATAAGAAGAAGCAGAAGAAAAAGAAGCAAAAGAAACAGAAGAAGGAGAAGAGCAGAAGCAGAAGCAGAAGGAGAAGCAGAAGCAGAAGGAGAAGCAGATAGAGAAGCAGGAGAAGCAGAAGCAGGAGAAGCAGAAGCAGAAGAAACAGGAGAAGCCAAAGAAAGCAGAAGCAGAATTTGAAGCAGAAGGAGAAACAGAAGCAGCACAATTGAAGCAGAAGCAGAAGAAACAGAAATAGTAGAATAAGCAGAAGCAGAAGCAGCAGGAGAAGCAGAAGAAGAAGATGGAGAAGGCGAGAGAGAAGGATTAGGAGTAGGAGAAGCAAAAGGATAAGCAGAAGCAGAAAGAGACGCAGAAGGAAAAGCAGCACGAGAAGTAGGAGAAGCAGGAGAAGGAGAAGCAGGAGAAGCAGAAGAAAAAGAAGACGCAGAAGCAGAATGAGAAGCAGAAGGAGAAATTGAAGCAGAAGCAGAAGGAGAAGCAGAAGAAGGAGAAGGAGAAGCAGAAAGAGAAGCAGAAAGAGAAGCAGAACGAGAAGCAGGAGAAGCAGAAGCAGAAGAAACAGAAGAAGGAGAAGAAGCAGAAGGAGAAGCAGAAACAGAAGGAAAAGCAGAAAGAGAAGCAGGAGAAGCAGAAGAAGAAGCAGCAGGAGAAGCAGAAGCAGAAGAAGCCGAAGAAGCAGAAGCAGAACCTGAAGCAGAAGGAGAAGCAGGAGAAGCAGAAGAAGCAGAATCTGGAGAAGCAGAAGGAGAAGCAGAAGCAGAAAGAGAAGCAAAAGCAGAAGGAGAAGCAGAAGGAGAAGCAGAAGAAACAGAGGAAGCAGAGGCAGTAGCAGAAGAAGCAGAAGATGCAGAAGCAGAAGTAAAAGCAGAAGAACGAGAAGGAGAAGGAGAAACAGAAGGAGAAGCAGAAAGAGAAGCAGAAGAAGGAGCAGTAGAAGGAAAAGCAGCAGGAGAATCAGAAAGAGCAGCAAAAGGAGAAGCAGGAGATGCAGAAACAAGAGAAGCCGAAGCAGAAGAAACAGGAGAAGGACAAGAAGCAGAAGGAGAAGCCGAAGCAGAAGGAGAAGCAGAAAGAGAAGGAGGGGAAGCAGAAGAAGCAGCAGCAGGAGAAGCAGAAGCATAAGAATCCGAAGAAGCAGAAGCAGAACCTGAAGCAGAAGGAGAAGCAGGAGAAGCAGAAGAAGCAGAATCTGGAGAAGCAGAATGAGAAGCTGAAGGAGAAGCAGAAGCGGAAAGAGAATCAAAAGCAGCAGGAGAAGCAGAAGAAACAGAAGAAGCAGAAGTAGTAGCAGTTGCTGCAGAAGCAGAAGGAAAAGCAGAAGAACGAGAAGGAGAAGGAAAAACAGAAGCAGAAGCAGAAGGAGAATCAGAAGGAGAAGCAGCAGAAGCGAAGGAGAAGCAGAAGGAGAAGCAGAAGCAGAAGAAGCAGCAGAAGGAGAAGAAGATGCAGAAGGAGAACAGGAGAAGCAGAAGAAGCAGACGCAGAAGAAGAAGTAGAAGTAGGAGAAGGAGAAGAAGGAGAAGAAGGAGAAGCATAAGGAGAAGCAGTAGAAGCAGAAGAAGCAGAAGCAGGAGAAGCAGAAGAAAAAGAATAAGCATAAGAAGCAGAATCAGAGGGAGTAGGAGAAGACGGAGAAGGAGCAGGAAAAGGAGAAACAGAAGGAGAAGCAGAAGGAGAAGAAGATGCAGACGGAGAAGCATGAGAAGCAGAAGAAGCAGAAGCAGAAGGAGAAGCAGAAGCAGAAGGAGAAGCAGAAATAGGAGAAGGGGAAGGAAGAGCAGCAGAAGCAATAGGAGAAGCAGAAGGAGAAGCAGAAGGAGAAGCAGAAGCAGAATGAGAAGCAGAAAGAGAAGCAGTAGAAGCAGAAGAAGCAGGAAAAGAAGAAACAGAAGAAAGAGAAGAAGAAGAAGAAGAAGAAGAAGAAGAAGAAGAAGAAGAAGAAGAAGAAGAAGAAGAAGAAGAAGAAGAAAAAAAAGAAGAAGAAGAAGAAGAAGAATGAGAAGAAGAAGAAGAAGGAGAAGCATAAGGAGAAGCAGTAGAAGCAGAAGAAGCAGAAGCAGGAGAAG
The DNA here is from genome assembly GCF_000151885.1 of Dipodomys ordii. Classification (NCBI taxonomy): domain Eukaryota; kingdom Metazoa; phylum Chordata; class Mammalia; order Rodentia; family Heteromyidae; genus Dipodomys; species Dipodomys ordii. The sequence continues at coordinate 637 of NW_012302015.1, read as the reverse complement.
CAGAATCAGAAGAAAAAGAATAAGCAAAAGAAGCAGAAGCAGTGGGAGAAGCAGAAGAAGGAGAAGGAGAAGGAGCAGCAGAAGGAGAAGCAGAAGCAGAAGAAGCAGGAGAAGCAGAAGAAACAGAAGAAGGAGAAGAGCAGAAGCAGAAGCAGAAGTAGAAACAGAAGCAGAAGGAGAAGGAGAAAGAGTAGCAGGAGATGCAGAAGAAGCTGAAGCAGGAGAAGCAGACGGAGAAGAAGCAGAAAAAGCAGAACCTGAACCTGAACCAGAAGGAGAAGCAGGAGAAGCAGAAGCAGAAGAAGCAGGAGAAGCAGAAGCAGAAGAAGGAGAAGAGCAGAAGCAGAAGCAGAAGGAGAAGCAGAAGGAGAAGCAGAATAAGCAGAAGCTGAAGTAGAAGAAATAGAAAAATCAGAAGAAGCAGAAGAGGAAGCAGCAGGAGAAGCAGAAGCAGAAGAAGGAGAAGGAGAAAGAGAAGGAATTGGAGTAGAAGAAAGAGAACGATAAGCAGAAGTAGAAAGAGAAGGAGAAGCAGGAGAAGCAGAAGCAGGAGAAGCAGAAGCAGAATGAAAAGCAGAAGAAGGAGAAATTGAAACAGAAGAAGATGCAGAAGGAGAAGCAGAAGCAGAAGGAGAAG
>NW_012302014.1:0-3255 GCF_000151885.1 Dipodomys ordii | reverse complement strand
TCCCGCTGTGTCCCCCCTGTGTCCCCTGCTGTGTCCCGCTCTGTCCCTCTGTGTCCCCTGCTGTGTCCCCTGCTGTGTCCCGCTGTGCCCTGCTGTGTCCCGCTGTGACCGTGTTGAGTCCCACTATATCCCCGCTGTGCCCCGCTTTGTCATCGCTGTGTCCCCCGCTGTGTCCCGCTGTGTCCCCCGCTGTGTCCCGCTGTGTCCCCCTCTGTGTCCCGCTGTGTTCCCTGCTGTGTCCCTGCTGTGTCCCGCTGTGTTCCGCTGTGTCACGCTGTGTCCTCGCTGTGTCTCCCGCATAGTCCCGCAGTGTCCTCGCTGTGTCCCTCACTGTGTCCTGCTTTGTCCACTGCTGTGTCCCGCTGTGTACCCCTCTGTGTCCCCCGCTGTGTCCCGCTGTGTCCCGCTTTGTCCCCCGCTGTGTCCCTGCTGTGCTCCGCTGTGTACCGCTGTGTCTCGCTGTGTACTGCTGTGTCCCCCGCTGAGTCCTGCTGTGTCCCCGCTGTGTCCCAATGTGTCCTCGCTGTGTCCCCCGCTGTGTCCCGCTGTGTCCCCCCTGTGTCCCCCGCTGTGTCCCGCTGGGTCCCTCTGTGTCCCCTGCTGTGTACCCTGCTCTGTCCCACTGTGTCCCCCCGCTGTGTCCCGCTTTGTCATCGCTGTGTCCTCCGCTGTGTCCCGCTGTGTCCCACCGTGTCCTGTTGTGTCCCGCTATGTCCCACACTGTGTCCCGTTGTGTCCCCAGCTGTGTACCCCGCTGTGTCCCGCTGTGTCCCCCTCTATCGATGCTGTGTCCCTCGCTGTTTCCCGCTGTGTCCCCCGCTGTGTCCCGCTGTGTCCTCCCTGTGGCCCCGCTGTGTCCCGCTGTGACCCCGGTTGTGTCCCTCTGGGTCCCCTGCTGTGTCACTGCTGTGTCCCGCTGTGTTCCACTGTGTCCCGCTGTGTCCTTGCTGTGTCTCCCGCAGTGTCACGCAGTGTCCTCGCTGTGTCCCCCGCTGTGTCCTGCTTTGTCCACTGCTGTGTCCCGCTGTGTACCCCTCTGTGTCATCCGCTCTGTCCCTGCTGTGACCCGCTGTGTCCCGCTGTGTCCCGCTGTGTACTGCTGTGTCCCCCGCTGAGTCCCGCTGTGTCCCCGCTGTGTCCTAATGTGTACTCGCTGTGTCCCCCCCGTGTCCCGCTGTGTTCCCCCTTTGTCCCCCGCTGTGTCTCACGCTTTATCCCATCTGTGTCCCACTCTGTCCCGCTGTGTCCCGCTGTGCCCACACTGTGTCCCGTTGTGTCCACAGCTGTGTACCCCGCTGTGTCCCACTGTGTCCCCGCTGTATCGACGCTATGTCCCACTTGGTCATGCTGTGTCCTCCCTGTGTTCCCCGCTGTGTCCCGCTGTGTCCCCGCTGTGTGCCCGCTGTGTCCCGCTGTGTACTTCGTTGTGTCCAGCTGTGTCACCGCTGTGTCCTCGCTGTGTCCCCCGCTGTGTCCCACTGTGTCCTCACTGTGTCCCCCTCTGTGTCCCGCTGTGTCCCCGCTTTGTGCCCGCTGTGTCCCGCTGTGTACTCCGTTGTGTCCAGCTGTGTCACCGCTGTGTCCCGCTGTGTCCTCTCTTTGTCTCCACTGTCCCCCGCTGTGTCCCCCGCTGTGCCCCCAGCTGTGTTCCGCTGTGTCCCTCTGTGTCCCCCGCTTTGTCCCACTGTGTCGACGCAGTGTTCCCTCTGTGTCCTGCTGTGTCACACTGTGTCCCATGGTGTCCCGCTTTTTCCCCCGCTGTTTCCCCGCTGAGTCCCCTTTGTGTCCCCACTGTGTCCCGCTGTGTCCCGCTGTGTCCTAGCTGTGTCCCCCGCTGTGTCCCGCTGTGTCCTTGCTGTGTCCCCCGGTGTCTCCCGCTCTGTCCCCCGCAGTGTCTCACCCTTTATCCCTTCTGTGTCCCACTCTGTCCCGCTGTGTCCCGCTGCGCCCACACTGTGTCCCGTTGTGTCCACAACTGTGTATCCCGCTGTGACCCCGCTGAGTCCCCCTGTGTCCCCGCTATGTCCCCCGCTGTCTCTCACTCTGTCCCCCGCTATGTCTCACGCTTTGTCCCCGCTGTGTCCCACTGTGTCCCGCTGTGTCCCGCTGTGCCCACACTGTGTCCCGTTGTGTCCACAGCTGTGTACCATGCTGTGTAACGCTGTGTCCCCGCTGTATCTACGCTGTTCCTCGCTGTGTCCCGCTGTGTCCCCCGCTGTGTCCCCCGCTGTGTCCTCGCTGTGTCCCCAGCTGTGTCCCACTTTGTCCTAGCTGCGTCCCCCGCTGGGTCCCGCTGGGTCCCCCGCTGTGTCCCACTGTGTTCCGCTGTCTCCCGCTCTGTCCCTCGCTGTGTCTCACGATTTGTCCTTGCTTTGTCCCACTGTGACCCGCTGTGTCCCGCTGTGTCCCCACTGTGTCCCGTGGTGTCCACAGCTGTGTAACACGCTGTGTAATGCTGTGTACCCGTTGTATCGACGCTGTGTCCCGCTGGGTCCCGCTGTGTCCTCGCTGTGTTCCCCGCTGTGTCCGCTGTGTACCCCTCTGTGTCCCTGCTGTGTCCCGCATTGTCCCGCTGTGTACTGCTGTGTCACCTGCTGAGTCCCGCTGTGTCCCCACTGTGTCCCAATGTGTCCTCGCTGTGTCCCCCGCTGTGTCCCACTGTGTCCCAACTGTGGCCCCCGCTGTGTCCCACTGTGTCCTGCTGTCTCCCCCTCTGTGTCCTCCGCTGTGTCCCTCTGTGTCCCCAGCTTTGTCACCGCTGTGTCCCGTTGTGTCCTCGCTGTGTCCCCCTATGTCTCCCGCTCTGTCCCCCGCTGTGTCTCATGCTTTCTCCCCGCTGTGTCCAACTGTGTCCCGCTGTGTCCCGCTGTGCCCCCACTGTGTCCCGTTGTGTCCACAGCTGTGTACCACGCTGTGTAATGCTGTGTCCCCGCTGTATCGACGCTGGGTCCCGCTGGATCCCACTGGGTCCTCGCAGTGTTCCCCGCTGTGTCCCGCTGTGTCCCCGCTGTGTCCCCCGCTGTGTCCTCTCTGTGTCCCCCAATATATCCCGCTGTGTCCTCGATGGGTCCCCCGCTGTGTCCCGCTGTTTCACACTGTGTCCCATGGTGTCCTGCTGTGTCTTTGCTGTGTCCCCCGCTGTTCCCCACTTTGTCCCTAGCTGTGTCCCGCTGTGTCCCGCTGTTTCCTCGCTGTGTCCACCACGACATGTGTCCCGCATGTGTACCTTGCTGTGTCCCCCCTTGTGTTTCGCTG
>NW_012302013.1:0-3255 GCF_000151885.1 Dipodomys ordii | reverse complement strand
CAGCGGGACACAGCGGGGGACACAGCGGGGACACCGTGGGACACAGCGGGGAACACAGCGAGGACACCGCGCGACCCAGCGGGACACAGCGTCGAAACAGCTGGGACACAGAGTGACACAGCGGGGTACACAGCTGGGGAAACAACGGGACACAGCCGGGGACACAGCGAGGACACTGCGGGACACTTCGGGAGACACAGCGAGGACACAACGGGACACTGCGGAACACAGCGGGACACAGCAGGGACACAGCAGGGGACACAGCGGGACACAGCGGGGGACACAGCCGGACACAGCAGGGGACACGGGGGGACAAATCGGGACACTGCGGAGGACACAGCGACGACAAAGCGGGACACAGCGGGGACACAGCGGGACTCAGCAGGGTCACAGAGGGACACAGTGGGACCCAGCGGGACACAGCGGGGACACAGCAGGGGACACAGTTGGAACACAGCGGGGGACACAGTTGGGACACAGCGGGGGACACAAGGGGACAAAGCAGGACACAGCGGGGGACACAGCGAGGTCACAGCGGGACACAGTGGGAACAAAGCGGGACTCAGCGAGGAACACAGCGGGACACAGTGGGACACAGCGGGAACACAGCAGGGACACAGTGGGGGACACAGTGGGACAGAGCAGGGGATACAGCAGGGGACACAGAGGGACACAGCGGGGGACAGAGCAAGGACACAACGGGGGACACAGCGGGGGTCACAGCCGGGGACACAGCGGGACACAACGGGGAACACAGCGAGGACACAGCGGGACCCAGCGGGACACAGCGTCAATACAGTGGGGACACAGCGTGACACAGCGGAGTACACAGCTGGGGACACAAAAGAACACAGTGGGGGACACAGCCGGACACAGCGGGACACAGCGGGACACAGCGGGGCACAGAGGGGACAAAGCGGGGGACACAGCGGGGTCAAAGCGGGACACCACGGGACACAGCGGGACACAGCGGGGGACACAGTCGGACACAGCGGGGGACACAGTGGGTACAAAGCGGGACACAGCGGGGGACACAGCGAGGTGACAGCGGGACACAGTGGGAACAAAGCGGGAATCAGCGGGGGACACAGCGGGACATAGTGGGACACAGCGGGAACACAGCGGGACACAGCAGGGGACACAGTGGGACAGAGCAGGGGATACAGCAGGGGACACAGAGGGACACAGCGGGACACAGCGTGGGACACAGCGGGACACAGTGGGGGACAGAGGGGGGACACAGCGGGACACAGGGGGGGAGACAGTGAGGGCACAGCGGGACACAGCAGGACACAGCGTGGGACAAAGCGGGAGACAGCGGGGGACACAGCGAGGACACAGCGGGTCACAGCGGGGACACAGCGGGACACAGCGGGGACACAGCGGGACACAGCGGGACACAGCGGGGGACACAGCGGGACACAGCGGGTGACACAGCCGGACACAGCTGGACACAGCGGGGGACAAAGCGAGACACAGAGGGACACAAGAGCTGACACAGCGGGACACAGCGGGACACAGCGGGGGACACAGCGGGACATAGCGGGACACAGCGGGACACAGCGGGAAACAGCGGGACACAGCGGGACACAGCGGTGGACACAGCGGGACACAGCGGGGGACACAGTGGGACAGAGCAGGGCACACAGCAGAGGACACAGAGGGACACAGCGGGACACAGCGTGGGACACAGGGAGAACACAGCGGGACACAGCAGGGGACACAGCGAGGATACATTGGGACACATCGGGGACACAGCGGGACTCAGCGGGGGACACAGCGGGGCACAGCAGGGACACAGTGGGGGACAGAGCGGGACACAGCGGGAAACAGCGGGGGACACAGAGGGGTACGCAACGGGACACAGCGAGGGACAAAGCAGGACACTACCGGGGACACAGCGAAGACACTGCGGGACACTGCGGGAGACACAGTGAGGACACAGCGGGACACTGCGGAACACAGCGGGACACTGCTGGGACACAGCAGGGGACACAGCGTGACACAACAGGGGACACAGCGGGACACAGCTGAGGACACGGGGGAACAAAGCGGGACACAGCGGGGGACACAGCGATGACAAAGCGGGACACAGCGGGGACAAAGCAGGACTCAGCTGGGTCACAGCAGGACACAGCGGGACACAGCGGGGACACAGCAAGGGACACAGCGGGACAAAGCGGGGGACACAGCGGGACACAGAGTGTACACAGGGGGTACAAAGCGGGACAGAGCGGGATACACAGAGAGGACACAGCGGGACACAGTGGGACTCAGCGGGGGACACAGCGGGACACAGCGGGGGACACAGTGGGACAGAGCAGGGGATACAGCAGGGGAAACAGAGGGACACAGCGGGACACAGTGGGGGACAGAGGGTGGACACAACGCGACACAGGGGGGGACACAGCGAGGACACAGCGGAGGACACAGCGGTGAGACAGTGGGACACAGCGTGGGACAGACGGGGCAAAGAGCGGGAGACAGACGCAGACACAGCGATGACACAGCGGGACACAGGGGGGGACACAGCGGGACACAGTGGAGGAAACAACGGGACATAGCGGGACATAGCTCGGGACACAGCGGTGACACAGTGGGACACAGAGTGGGACACAGCGAGGACACAGCGGGACACAGCGTGGGACAAAGGGGGAGACAGCGGGTGACACAGTGAGGACACAGCGGGACACAGTGGGACACAGCGTGCGACACAGCGAGGACACAGCAGGACACAGCGTGACACAGTGGGGACACAGCAGGGACACAGCAGGGACACAGCGGGGGACACCGTGAGACACAACTGGACACAGCGGGGGACACAGTAGGACACAGCAGGGGACACATTGAGGACCCAGCAGAACACAGGGTGGGACACAGCGAGGACACAGCGGGACACAGCGGGGACACACCGGGACACTGAGGTTCACAGCAGGGACACAGCGCGACACAGCGGGACACAGCAGGACACAGCGGGGGACACAGCGGGACACAGCGTCGATACAGAGTGGAAACAGCGTTACAGGGCGGGTTACACAACTGGGGACAGAAAGGGGCACAGTGGGGGACACAGCGGGACACAGTGGGACACAGTGGGACACAGATGGGACAAAGCGTGAGACACAGCGGGGGACAGAGCGGGAGACAGGGGGGACACAGAGAGGACACAGCGAGACACAGCAGGGACACAGCGGGGACTCAGAGGTGGACACAGCGGGGGACAATGCCGGACACCACGGAACACAGCAGGACATG
>NW_012302012.1:0-2151 GCF_000151885.1 Dipodomys ordii | reverse complement strand
TCCACCGCTGTTTACCCGCTGTGTCTGCTGTGTCCCTCTGTGTACCCCGCTGTGTCCAGCTTGTCCCCGCTGTGTCTCACTGTGTCCACGCTCTGTCGCACACTGTGTCCCGCAGTGTCCCCCGCTGTGTCCCGCTGTGTCCCCCGCTGTGTCTCACTGTGTCCCCCGCAGAGTCCCCGCTGTGTCACCGCTGTGTCCCGCTGTTTCCTCGCTGTGTCCCCTGCTGTCTCCCTCTCTGTCCCCCGCTGTGTCTCAAGCTTTGTCCCCGCTGTGTCCCACTGTGTCCCGCTGTGTCCGGCTGTGCCCCCACTGTGTCCCGTTGTGTCCACAGTGTGTACCACGCTGTGTCCCGCTGTGTGCCCGCTGTATCGACGCTGGGTCCCGCTGGGTCCCGCTGTGTCCTCCCTGTGTCCCCCGCTGTGTCCCGCTGTGTCCCGCTGTGTCCGCCACTGTGTCCAGCTGTGTCTCCTGCTTTGTCCCCGCTGTGTCCCGCTGTGTCCCGCTGTGTCCTCGCTGTGTCCCACGCTGTGTCCCGCTGTGTCCTCGCTGTGTCCCACGCTGTGTCCCACGCTGTGTTCTGCTGTGGCCTCACTTTTTTTCCCGCTGTGTCCCGCTGTGTACTCCTCTGTGTCACCCGCTGTGTCCCGCTGTGTCCCCCGCTGTGTCCCTGCTGTGTCCCGCTGTGTACTGCTATGTCCCCCGCTGAGTCCCGCTGTGTCCCCGCTGTGTCCCAATGTGTCCTCGCTCTGTCCCCCACTGTGTACCGCTGTGTCCTTCCTGTGTCCGCTGCTGTGTCCCGCTGTGTCCCGTTGTGTCCTCCGCTGTGTCCGCCGCTATTTCCCGCTGTGTCCCCCGCTGTGTCCCGCTCTATCCTTGCTGTGTCGCCCACTGTGTGCCGCTGTGTCCTCGCTGTGTCCCCCGCTGTGTCCCGCGGTGTCGTTTTGTGTCACGCTGTTTCCCAGCTGTGTCCCTGCTGTGTCCCTCTGTGTACCCCGCTGTGTCCAGCTTTGTCCCCACTGTGTCTTGCTGTGTCCCACGCTCTGTCCCACAATGTGTCCCGCAGTGTCCCCCGCTTTGTCCCGCTGTGTCCCCCGCTGTGTCCCGCTGTGTCCCCCGCTGAGTCCCCGCTGTGTCACCGCTGTGTCCCACAGTGTCCCGCTGTGTCCGGCTGTGCCCCCACTGTGTCCCGTTGTGTCCACAGCTGTGTACTACGCTGTGTAACGCTGTGTCCCCGCTGTATCGACGCTGTGTCCCGCAGTGTCCCGCTATGTCCTCGTTATGTTCCCCGCTGTTTCCCGCTGTGTCCCCCTCTGTGTCCCCCGCTCTGTCCCGCTGTGTCCCCTCTCTGTCTCCTGCTGTCCCCCGCTGTGTCCCCTGCTGTGTCTCGCTCTGTGTCCCACTGTGTCCCGTGTTGTCCCGCTTTATCCCCCGCTGTGACCTCGCAGAGTTTCCCGCTGTGTCCCGCTGTGTCCTCGCTGTGTTCCCCGCTGTGTCCTGCTGTGTCCCCCGTTGTGTCCACCTCTGTGTCCTCGCTGTGTCCCCCGCTTTGTCCCGCTGTGTCCCCTGTTGTGTCCACCGCTGTGTCCCCCGCTCTGTCCCGCTGTGTCCCCCGCTGTGTCCCTCTGTGTCCGTCTGTCTCCCGCTCTGTCCCCGCTGTGTCCCGCTGTGTCCCTCTGTGTCCCCGTTGTGTGCCCGCTGTGTCCCGCTGTGTACCCCGCTGTGTCCAGCGGTGTCCTTTTGTGTCACGCTGTTTCCCCGCTGTGTCCCTGCTGTGTCCCTCTGTGTACCTCTCTGTGTCCAGCTTTGTCCCCGATGTGTCTCGCTGTGTCCCACGCTCTGTCCCACACTGTGTCCCGCAGTGTCCCCCGCTGTGTCCCGCTGTGTCCCCCGCTGTGTCCCACTGTGTCCCCCGCTGAGTCCCCGCTGTGTCACCACTGTGTCCCGCTGTATCCTCGCTGTGTCCCCTGCTGTCTCCCTCTCTGTCCCCCACTGTGTCTCACGCTTTGTCCCCGCTGTGCTGTGTCCCACTGTGTCCCGATGTGTCCGGCTGTGCCCCCACTGTGTCCCGTTGTGTCCACAGTGTGTACCACGCTGTGTAACGCTGTGTCCTACGCTGTGTTCCCCACTGTGTCCTGCTGTGTCCCCCGATGT
>NW_012302011.1:0-3255 GCF_000151885.1 Dipodomys ordii | reverse complement strand
CAGAAGGAGAAGCAGGAGAAGCAGAAGAAGCAGAAGTTGAAGGAGAAGCAGAATTAGGAGAAGGAGAAGGAGGAGAAGCGAAGCGAAGGAGAAGTAGAAGCAGAATGAGAAGCAGAAAGAGAAGCAGGAGAAGGACAAGAAGCAGAAAGCAGGAGAAGCTGAAAGAGAAGAAGCAGAAACAGAAGCAGAAGGAGAAGCAGAAGCAGAAGGAGAAGCAGCAGAAGAAGTAGAACCAGAAATTCAGGCAGGAGAAACAGAAGAAGCAGAAGCAGAAGCAAAAAGAGAAGCAGAAGGAGAAGTAGAAAAAGCAGAAGAAGAAGCAGAAAAACAAGCAGGAGAAGCAGAAGCAGAAAGAGAATTAGAAGCTGAAGAAGCAGAACCAGAAGAAGAAGCAGTAGAAGCATAAGAAGCAGAAGCAGGAGAAGCAGAAGCAGAAGAAAAAGAAGAAGCATAAGAAGCAGAAGTAGAAGCAGAGGGAGAAACAGAAGAAGGAGAAGGAACAGCAGAAGGTGAAGCAGAAGGAGATGCAGAAGCAGAAAGAGAAGCAGAAACAGAAGGAGAAGTTGGAGAATCAGAAGAAGCAGAAGCAGAAAGAGAAGCAGAAGAGGGAGAAGGAGAAGCAGAAGCAGAAGGACAATCAGGAGAAGCAGAAGAAGCAGAAGCGGGAAAAGCAGAAGAAGAAGAAGAAGAAACAGAAGAAGGAGAAGAAGCAGAAGGAGAAGCAGAAATAGAAACAGAAGCAGAAGAAGCAGTTGCAGGAGAAGCAGAAGCAGAAGAAACAGAAGAAGCTGAAGAAGCAGAAGGAGAACCTGAAGAAGAAGGAGAAGCAGAAGCATCAGAAGCTGGAAAAGCAGAAGCAGAAGAAACAGAACAAGTAGAAGAAGCAGAAGCAGAACGAGAAGCAGAATAAGAAGAAGGAGAAAGAGAAGGATTAGGAGTAGGAAGAGCAGAAGCAGAATGAGAAGCAGAAACAGAAGGAGAAGCAGAAATAGAAGCAGAAGAAGCCGAAGAAGCAAAAGCAGAACCTAAAGCAGAAGGAGAAGCAGGAGAAGCAGAATCTGGAGAAGAAGAAGGAGAACCAAAAGGAGAAGCAGAAGCAGAAAGAGAAATAAAAGCAGAAGGAGAAGCAGAAGGAGAAGCAGAAGAAACAGAAGAAGCAGAATCAGTAGCAGAAGAAGCTGAAGATGCAGAACCAGAAAGAGAAGCAGAAGGAATAGCAGAAGAACGAGAAGGAGAAACAGAAGGAGAAGCAGGAAAAGCAGAAGAAACAGAAGCAGACGGAGAAGCAGAAGAAAGAGAAGGAGAAGCCGAAGCAGAAGAAGAAGCAGAAGGAAAAGCACAAGCAGAAGGAGATGCAGAAGGAGAAGCAGGAGATGCAGAAGAAGCAGAAGCAGAAGGAGAAGAAGAAGGAGAAGAATCAGAATCAGAAGAAGCAGAAGCAGAAATAGAAAGAGAAGCCGACGAAGAGAAGCAGAACGAGAAGCAGGAGAAGCAGAAGAAGCACAAGCGGGAGAAGCAGAAGAAGAAGAAACAGAAGAAGGAGAAGGAGCAGAAGCAGAAGGAGAAGCAGAAGGAGAAGCAGAAGAGAAGGAGAAGCAGAAGAGAAGCAGGAAAAGCAGAAGGAGGAGAAGCAGGAGAAACAGAATGAGAAGAAAAAGGAGAAGGACAAGAAGCAGAAGCAGAAGGAGAAGCAGAAACAGAAGGAGAAGCAGAAAGAGAAAGAGGGGAAACAGAAGAAGCAGAAGGAGGAGAACCAGAAGCCTAAGAATCCGAAGAAGCAGAAGGAGAACCTGAAGCAGAAGGAGAAGCAGGAGAAGCAGAAGAAGCAGAATCTGGAGAAGCAGAATGAGAAGCTGAAGTAGAAGCAGATGCAGAAGCAGAAAGAGAATCAAAAGCAGAAGGAGAAGCAGAAGAAGCAGAAGCAGTAGCAGTTGCAGCAGAAGCAGAAGGAGAAACAGAAGGAAAAGCAGTAGAACGAGAAGGAGGAGGAGAAACAGAAGGAGAAGCAGAAGGAGAATCAGAAGGAGAAGCAGAAGGAGAAGCAGAAGGAGAAACAGAAGCAGAAGAAACAGCAGAAAGAGAAGCAGAAGCAGAAGAAGACGGAGAAGGAGAAACAGGAGAAGCAGAAGAAGCAGAAGCAGAAGGAGAAGTAGAAGAAGGAGAAGGAGAAGGAAGAGCCGCAGAAGCAATAGGAGAAGCAAAAAGAGAAGCAGAAGCAGATTGAGAAGCAGAAAGAGAAACAGTAGAAGCAGAAGGAGCAGGAAAAGCAGATGCAGAAGAAAGAGAAGAAGAAGAAGATGAAGAAGAAGAAGAAGAAGCAGCATAAGGAGAAGCATAAGGAGAAGTATAAGGAGAAGCAGTAGAAGCAGAAGAAGCAGAAGCAGGAGAAGCAGAAGCAGAAGAAAAAGAATAAGCAAAAGAAGCAGAAGCAAAAGCAGTGGGAGAAGCAGAAGAAGGAGAAGGAGAAGGAGCAGCAGAAGGAGAAGCAGAAGCAGAAAGAGAAGCAGAAACAGAAGGAGAACAAGAAGGAGAAGCAGGAGAATCGGAAGAAGCAGAAAGAGAAGGAGAAGAAGGAGAAGCAGAAGTAGAATCAGAAGAAACAGAAGAAGAAGAAGCAGAAGGAACAGAAGCAAAAGAAACAGAAGGAGAAGAGCAGAAGCAGAAGCAGAAGGAGAAGCAGAAGCAGAAGGAGAAGCAGAAAGAGAGGCAGGAGAATCAGAATAAGCAGGAGAAGCAGAAGCAGAAGAAACAGGAGAAGCCGAAGAAGCAGAAGCAGAATCTGAAGCAGAAGGAGAAACAGAAGAAGCACAATCTGAAGCAGAAGCAGAAGAAACAGAAATAGTAGAATAAGCAGAAGAAGAAGCACCAGGACAAGCAGAGAAGCAGAAGCAGAAGAAGCAGAAGGAGAAGCAGAAGGAGAAACAGAAGCAGAAGAAGCAGCAGAAGGAGAAACAGAAGCAGAAGAAGATGCAGAAGGAGAAGCAGGAGAAGCAGAAGAAGCAGAAGCAGAAGGAGAAGTAGAAGTAGGAGAAGGAGAAGGAAGAGCCTCAGAAGAAATAGGAGAAGCAGAAGGAGAAGCAGAAGCAGAATGAGAAGCAGAAAGAGAAGCAGTAGAAGCAGAAGAAGCAGGAAAAGAAGAAGCAGAAGAAAGAGAAGAAGAAGAAGAAGAAGAAGAAGAAGAAGAAGAAGAAGAAGAAGAAGAAGAAGAAGAAGGACAAGAAGAAGAAGAAGAAGAAGGAGGAGGAGGAGGAGGTG
>NW_012302010.1:0-3255 GCF_000151885.1 Dipodomys ordii | reverse complement strand
TCCGGAGAAGCAGAAGCAGAAGCAGAAGCAGAAAGAGAAGCAAAAGCTTGAAGGAGAAGCAGAAGAAACAGAAGACGCAGAAGGAGAATGAGAAGCAGAAGGAGAAATTGAAGCAGAAGCAGAAGGAGAAGCAGAAGGAGAAGCAGAAGGAGAAGGAGAAGGAGAAGCAGAAAAAGAAGCAGAACGAGAAGCAGGAGAAGCAGAAGCAGGAGAAGCAGAAACAGAAAAAAGAGAAGAAGCAGAAGCAGAAGGAGAAGCAGAAACAGAAGGAAAAGCAGAAAGAGAAGCAGGAGAAGCAGAAGCAGAAGAAGCCGAAGAAGCAGAAGCAGAACCTGAAGCAGAAGGAGAAGCAGGAGAAGCAGAAGAAGCAGAATCTGGAGAAGCAGGAGAAGCAGAAGCAGAAAGAGAAGCATAAGCAGAAGGAGAAGAGGAGGAGAAGCAGAAGAAACAGAAGAAGCAGAGACAGTAGCAGAAGAAGCAGAAGATGCAGAAGCAGGAGGAGAAGCACAAGGAAAAGCAGAAGAACGAGAAGGAGAAGGAGAAACAGAAGGAGAAGCAGAAAGAGAAGCAGAAGAAGGAGCAGGAGAAGGAAAAGCAGCAGGAGAAGCGGAAAGAGCAGCAGAAGGAGAAGCAGCAGATGCAGCAACAGGAGAAGCAGAAGCAGAAGAAACAGGAGAAGGACAAGAAGCAGAAGCAGAAGGAGAAGCAGAAACAGAAGGAGAAGCAGAATGAGAAGGAGGGGAAGCAGAAGCAGGAGAAGCAGGAGCATAAGAATCCGAAGAAGCAGAAGCAGAACCTGAAGCAGAAGGAGAAGCAGGAGAAGGAGAAGAAGCAGAATCTGGAGAAGCAGAATGAGAAGCAGAAGGAGAAGCAAAAGCAGAAAGAGAATCAAAAGCAGAAGGAGAAGCAGAAGAAACAGAAGAAGTAGAAACAGTAGCCGTTGTAGCAGAAGCAGAAGGAAAAGCAGAAGAACAAGAAGGAGAAGGAGAAACAGAAGGAGAAGCAGAAGGAGAAGCAGAAAGAGAGTCTGGTACAGCAGAAGATGACGAAGAAGAAGCAAAAGGAGAATCAGAAGGAGAAGCAGAAGAAGGAGAAGGAGAAGCAGAAGAAGATGCAGAAGGAGAAGCAGGAGAAGCAGAAGAAGCAGAAGCAGGAGGAGAAGCAGGAAAAGCAGAAGAAGCAGAAGCAAAAGGAGAAGCAAAAGAAGGAGAAGGAGAAGCAGAAGCAGAAGCATAAGGAAAAGCACAAGCAGAAGGAGATGCAGAAGGAGAAGCAGGAGAAGCAGAAGAAACAGAAGACGCAGAAGCAGAATGAGAAGCAGAAGGAGAAATTGAAGCAGAAGCAGAAGGAGAATCAGAAGAAGGAGAAGGAGAAGCAGAAAGAGAAGCACAACGAGAAGCAGGAGAAGCAGAAGCAGGAGAAGCAGAAGCAGAAGAAACATAGGAAGGAGGAGAAGCAGAAGCAGAAGGAGAAGCAGAAACAGAAGGAAAAGCAGAAAGAGAAGCAGGAGAAGCAGAAGAAGCAGCAGCAGGAGAAACAGAAGCAGAAGAAGCCGAAGAAGCAGAAGCAGAACCTGAAGCAGAAGGAGACGCAGGAGAAGCAGAAGAAGCTGAATCTGGAGAAGCAGAAGGAGAAGCAGAAGCAGAAAGAGAAGCAAAAGCAGAAGGAGAAGCAGAAGGGGAAGCAGAAGAAACAGAAGAAGCAGAGGCAGTAGCAGAAGAAGCAGAAGATGCAGAAGCAGAAGGAGAAGCAGAAGGAAAAGCAGAAGAACGAGAAGGAGAAGGAGTAGGAGAAACAGAAGGAGAAGCAGAAAGAGAAGCAGAAGAAGGAGCAGGAGAAGGAAAAGCAGCAGGAGAAGCAGAAAGAGCAGCAGAAGGAGAAGCAGGAGATGCAGAAACTTGAGAAGCAGAAGCAGAAGAAACACAAGAAGGACAAGAAGCAGAAGCAGAAGGAGAAGCAGAAACAGAAGGAGAAGCAGGAAGAGAAGGAGGGAAAGCAGAAGAAGCAGAAGCAGAAGCATAAGAATGTGAAGAAGCAGAAGGAGAACCTGAAGCAGAAGGAGAAGCAGGAGAAGCAGAAAAGCAGAATCTGAAGAAGCAGAATAAGAAGCAGAACGAGAAGCAGAAGCAGAAAGAGAATCAAAAGCAGAAGGAGAAGCAGAAGAAACAGAAGAAGTAGAAGCAGAAGCAGTTGTAGCAGAAGCAGAAGGAAAAGCAGAAGAACAAGAAGGAGAAGGAGAAACAGAAGGAGAAACAGAAGGAGAAGCAGAAAGAGACGCAGGTAAAGCAGAAGAAGAAGAAGCAAAAGGAGAATCAGAAGGAGAAGCAGAAGAAGATGCAGAATGAGAAGCAGGAGAAGCAGAAGAAGCAGAAGCAGGAGGAGAAGCAGGAAAAGCAGAAGAAGCAGAAGCAAAAGGAGAAGCAAAAGAAGGAGAAGGAGAAGCAGAAGCATAAGGACAAGCACAAGCAGAAGGAGATGCAGAAGGAGAAGCAGGAGAAGCAGAAGAATCAGAAGCTGAAGGAGAAGCAGAAGTAGGAGAAGGAGTAGGAGGAGAAGCAGAAGGAGAAGCAGAAGCAGAATGAGAAGCAGAAGAGAAGCAGTAGAAGCAGAAGAAGCAGTAAAAGCAGAAGCAGAAGAAAGAGTGAAGTAGAAGAATATGAATATGATGAAGAAGATGAAGAAGATAAGAAGCAGCAGCATAAGGAGAAGCATAAGGAGAAGTATAAGAAGAAGCGGTAGAAGCAGAAGCTGGAGTAGCAGATGCTGAAGTATATGTATAAGCAAAAGCAGCAGAAGCAGTGGGAGAAGCAGAAGTAGGAGTAGAAGGAGCAGCAGAAGGAGAAGCAGAAGCAGTAACAGAAGGAGAACAAGAAGGAGAAGCAGGAGTATCAGAAGAAGCAGAAGTAGAAGCAGAAAGAGGAGAAGAAGGAGAATCAGAAGTAGAATCAGAAGAAACAGAAGAAGAAGAAGAAGAAGAAGAAGAAGAAGAAGAAGAAGAAGAAGAAGAAGAAGAAGAAGAAGAAGAAGAAGAAGAAGAAGAAGAAGAAACAGAAGCAAAAGAAACAGAAGAAGGAGAAGAGCAGAAGCAGAAGCAGAAGCGAAGGAGAAGCAGAAAGAGAAGCAGGAGAAGCAGAAGAAGCAGGAGAAGCAGAAGCAGAAGAAACAGGAGAAGCCGAAGAAGCAGAAGCAGAATCAGAAGCAGTAGGAGAAGTAGAAGCAGAAGGAGAAGCAGAAGAAGGAGAAGGAGAAGGAGAA
>NW_012302009.1:0-3255 GCF_000151885.1 Dipodomys ordii | reverse complement strand
TGAGCTACTGAGTCTAATCTGTTCTGTATCTTTTTGAATGCTGGTCATACTCTCTGCTACTTTCTCCTTGTCTCACAGTTTAAAGAGTACTCTAGTTGCTCTCCTTGTCTTAGAAACAGTTCCTGTCTTGTAAACAGAACACTTCCTTGAAATGCATCCCTTTGCACATTTCCATTTTTCTACAAAAAATCCCAACCTCTCTGACGTTCCTGGGCACTAGCATTGAGACATTTCATGATCCAACTGTAGTGCATTTCAACCTCTTCTAACACAATTCTTTCACATGAATTCTTTTTATCACATAACAAACTATTCCAGTTACTGCTTCCTCCATACACAGTACTTCAGTTTCTCTCTGTAGCTCAACATCGTTCATTAACCACTATTCTTGGATCAATCATGTGAAGTCCTACCTTTTTCAAAACATTTTCTTCAACTACCTTACCTCAAGTGACCTATTTCTTCTTTTTAACTCCAGAGGAGCTCAATGTTTTTGATTCTCATATACCTTAGCTACATTATCCACATCTATCTATCTATCTATCTATCTATCTATCTATCTATCTATCTATCTATCTATCTATCTATCTATCTATCTATCTATCTATCTATCTATCTATCTATCTGTGTGTCAGTCCTGGGGCTTGAAGTCTGGCCCTGGGCATTGTCCTTGAGTTCTTCAGCTTAAGGTTAGTGCTTTGAGCCACGGTGGCACTTCCAGTTTTCTGTTGGCTAACTGAAGATGGGTCTCATGGACTTTCCTGCTTGGGCTGGCTTCAATCTGTGATCCTCAGACATCAGCCTCTTGAGTAGCTAGGATTATTGGCGTGAGCCACTGGTGCCAAGCTCTTTTACTTTTTATGTAAGTGGAATCTCATCACCTGAACACAAGATCCTTAGAAATTTATCTCTATAGAATATCCATATCACCAAAACAACACACATTTATGTTATTTTTATCTAAAGGAAAAAATTAAGTTAAATGAAACATTTTAAATCTTTTCTAGTGTTGTTGCTGTTGGCTATGAGGCTTGAACTTTGGACTTGGATCCTGTCCCTGAGCTAATTTTGCTCAAGGGTAGTGATCTACCACTTTGAGCCACAGCTCCACTTCCAGGTTTTGAGTGGTTAATTGGAGATAAGAGTCTCTCGTCCTTTCCTGCCCAGGTTGGTTTTGAACCTTGATCCTCAGATCTCAGCATCTTGAGTAGGTAGGATAACAGGCGTGAACCACCAGTGCCCATCTACATTTTAAATCTTTTTTTTTTTTTTGTCAGTTGTGGGACCTGAACTCTGGGCCTGGCTGCTGTCCCTCAGCTCTTCAGTTCAAGGCTAGCACTCGACCACTTGAGCCACAGGGCCACTTCCAGCATTTTCTGTTTATGTGGTGCTGAGAATCGTACCCAGGGCCTCACGCATGCAAGGCAAGCACTCGACCACTGAGCCACCTTCCCAGCCTTACATTTTAAATCTTATAAATCAAAGGTAAGTTTTTACTACGGAAATTCAGATCCAGAAAATATGAAAAATGAAAATATTGGGTTTTGTAGCTAATTCTTTGAACCATTTCCTTTATAGACTGAAAAAAGATGAGTTCCTACTTTTTGACTCCCAAATGATTTATTCTATTTAGAATGATTAGATAATGAATAGGAAAATACCCTCTTTATACTTAGTGATAAAAGCACTGCTTTTAAAAGCAAGATTAGGAATCAAGCTAGCTCTCAATAACAAAGCATACCGCAGAAATTTCTCTAATACATGGAAATTGAACAGCACACTCCTTAACAACGCCTGGGTAACAGAAGAGATCAGAGAAGAATTAAAGAATTTCCTACAACTCAATGAAAATGAAAACACCTCACAAAGAAACCTGTGGGACACAGCAAAAGCAGTCCTGAGGGGCAAATTTATTGCCCTCAGTGCCCACATCAAGAGAATGGAGACAGACCAAGTAAATAATCTCATGTTGCAACTAAAACAGCTAGAAAAACAAGAAAAAATAGGACCTAAAGCTACTAGACGAAGCCAGATAACCAAATTAAGAGCAGAGATTAACCAATTAGAAAATCAGAAAACCATAACCAAAATAAACCAAACAAAAAGCTGGTTCTTTGAAAAAATAAACAAAATTGATGGCCCGTTGGCAAGATTAATTAAAAAAAGAAGAGAGGAAACCCATATTAATAGGATTAGGGATGCCACTGGAAACATCACAACACGTACCCAAGATATCCAAACAATTCTAACAGACTACTTTCAAAAGCTATACTCTCTAAAGGAAGAAAATCTGGCAGAAATGGATGCATTTTTAGAGAAATACAAGTTACCCAAACTGAGCAAAGAAGAAGTTAACCAATTAAATAAGCCAATATCCTATAATGAGATACAGGAAGCTATCAAAAGTCTTCCAACAAAAAAAAGCCCAGGACCAGATGGATTCACAGCAGAATTCTATAAGACCTTTAAACAAGAACTAATACCCATACTCCTCAAGCTCTTCAGAGAAACAGAGAAGGAGGGAACTATCCCAAACTCATTCTACGAAGCCAACATCACACTCATCCCCAAACCAGGCAAAGACCCAACCAAAAAGGAGAATTACAGGCCAATTTCCTTGATGAACACAGATGCAAAGATCCTTAACAAGATTCTAGCTAACAGAATCCAGAAACACATAAAAAAAATAATACACTATGATCAGGTAGGCTTCATCCCAGAGACACAGGGATGGTTTAACATACGTAAGTCAATAAATGTAATCCAACATATCAACAGAGCCAAGGTCAAGAATCACATGATTATCGCCACAGATGCAGAAAAGGCCTTTGATAAAATTCAACATTCATTCATGCTAAAAGCTCTGGAGAAAATAGGAATAGAAGGAACATTTCTAAAAACAATAAAAGCCATTTATGACAGACCAACAGCCAATATTATACTTAATGGGGAAAAGCTACAACCAATCCTCCTAAAATCAGGAACAAGGCAAGGATGCCCACTGTCTCCACTCCTCTTCAACATAGTCCTAGAACCCCTAGCCAGGGCAATAAGGCAAGAAAAAGACATTAAAGGGATCCGCATAGGGAAAGAAGAAGTTAAACTATCCCTTTTTGCAGACGACATGATACTATACCTCCACGATCCCAAAAACTCCATCCCCAAACTTTTAGAAATCATAAATCACTTCGGCAAAATAGCAGGATACAAAATAAACCCACAAAAATCAGTTGCCTTCCTATACACTGATAATGA
>NW_012302008.1:0-3256 GCF_000151885.1 Dipodomys ordii | reverse complement strand
ACAGCGGGGACAGAGCGGGACACAGTCGGACACAGCGGGTACACAGCCGGGAACACAGCGCGGACACAGCGGGACACACCGGGACACAGTGTCAATACAGCGGGGACAGAGAGGGTCACAGCAGGGACAAAGCGGGACACAGCGGGACACAGCGGGAGACACAGCAGGGACACAGCGGGGACACAGTGGGGGCACAGCGGGACACAGTGGGTCACAGCGGGGACAAAGCGTGAGACACAGCGGGGTACAGAGCTGGAGACAGCGGGGGACACAGCCAGGACACAGGGGGACACAGCGTTGACACAGCGGGGTCTCAGCGGGGGACACAGCGGGAGACAAAGAGGGACACCACGGAACACAGCGGGACACAGCAGGAAACAGCAGTGACACTGCGGGGACACAGTGGGACACAGCGGGGGACACAGCGGGACACAGAGGGGGACAGAGCGGGACACAGTGGGGGACAGAGCGTGGGTCACAGCGAGACACAGCTGGGACAAAGCTGGACACAGCGGGGTACACAGAGGGACACAGTGGGGACGCAGCGGGGAAACAGCGTGACACAGCAGGACACAGCAGGACACAGCGGGGGACACATCGAGGACACAGCGGCACACAGCATGGGACACAGCAAGGACACAGTGGGACACAGCGGGGGACACAGCGGGACATAGCGGGGAACACAGCGGGGGACACAGCGGGACACAGCGTGACACAGCGGGGGACACAGGGAGGACACAGCGGGACATAGCGGGGGACAGAGCGAGGACACATTGGGACACATTGGGACACAGCGTGATTCAGCGGGGGACACAGCAGTAGACACAGCGGGACACAGTGCCGGACACAGCGGGACACAGCGGGGGACAAAGGGAGGACACAGCGGGACCCAGCGGGACCCAGCGTCGATACAGCAGGGACACAGCGGGACACAGTGGGGTACACAGCTGGGGACAGAGCAAGGACACAGCGGGACACAGCGGGACACAGCGGGGACACTGCGGGAACATAGCAGGACACAGCGGGTACACAGCGGGACACAGATGGGGACACAGCGGGGACACAGCGGGACACAGCGGAACACAGCGGGAGTCAAAGCGGGAGACAGCGATGGACACAGCGAGGACACAGGAGGACACAGCGGCGACGCAGAGGGGACTCAGCGGGGGACACAGCGTGGGACAAAGTGGGACACCACGGGACAAGTGTGACACAGCGGGACAGTGCGGGACACAGCGGGGGACACAGCGGGGGACAGCGGAGACAGAGATTGGCCATAGCGAGACAAAGCGGTGACACAGCCGGACACAGCGGGGTACACAGCGGGACACAGCGGGCACACAGCAGGGACACAGTGGGACACAGCGGAACACAGCGGGGACACAGTGGGACACAGCGGGACAAAGCGGGAGACACAGCGGGACACAGCAGGCACACAGCGGGGACACAGCGGGACACAGCGGGGACAGAGCGGGACACAGCCGGACACAGCGGGACACAGCGGGGACACAGCGGGACACAGTGGGGGACCCAGTGAGGACACAACGGGACACAGCAGGGGACACAGCGAGGACACAGCGGGGGACACAGCGGGACACAGCGGGGAACACAGCGAGGACACAGCGGGACACAGCGGGACACAGTGTGGGTCAGAGCGTGGGACACAGCGAGGCACAGCGGGGACAAAGCTGGACACAGCGGGGGACAGAGAGGGAGACAGCAGGGGACACAGCGAGGAAACAGCGGGACACAGCGGTGACACAGCGGGGACTCAGCGGGGGACACAGCGGGGGACACAGCAGGAAACAGCGGGGGACACTGCAGGACACAGTGTGGGACAGAGCGTGGGACACAGCGAGGCACAGCGGGGACAAAGCTGGACACAGCGGGGTACACAGAGGGTCACAGCAGGGACACAGCGGGGAAACAGCGTGACACAAAAGGACAGAGCCGGATACAGCGGGGACACAGCGAGGACACAGCGGCACACATTGGGGGACACAGCAAGGACAGAGAGGGACACAGCGGGGGACACAGCGGGACATAGCGGGGGACACAGCGGGACACAGCGGGGACACAGCAGGGACACAGCGGGGGACACAGGGATGACACAGCGGGACCCAGCGGGACCCAGCGTCGATACAGCAGGGACACAGCGGGACACAGTGGGGTACACAGCTGGGGACACAGCGAGGACACAGCGGGACACAGCGGTGACACAGCTGGACACAGCGGGGTACACAGCGGGACACAGCGGGCACACAGCGGGGACACAGTGGGACACAGCCGGGACACAGTGAGACACAGTGGGACAAAGCGGGAGACACAGCGGGACACAGCAGGCACACAGCGGGGACACAGCGGGACACAGCGGGGACAGAGCGGGACACAGCCGGACACAGCGGGACACAGCGGGGGACACAGCGGGACACAGTGGGGGACCCAGTGAGGACACAACGGGACACAGCGGGACACAGTGTGGGACAGAGCGTGGGACACAGCGAGGCACAGCGGGGACAAAGCTGGACACAGCGGGGGACAGAAAGGAGACAGCAGGGGACACAGCGAGGAAACAGCGGGACACAGTGGTGACACAGCGGGGACTCAGCGGGGGACACAGCGGGGGACAGCGGGGGACACAGCGGGACACAGCGTGGGACACAGCGAGGACCCAGCGGGACCCAGCGGGACACAGCATAGATACAGCGGGCACACAGCGTTACACAGCATGGTACACAGCTGTGGACACAACGAAATACAGTGGGGGCACAGCGGGACACAGCGGGACACAGTGGGACACAGCGGGGACAAAGTGTGAGACACAGCGGGGGACAGAGCGGGAGACAGCGGGGGACAAAGCGAGGACACAGAGGGACACAGCGGGGACTCAGCGGGGGACACAGCGGGAGACAAAGAGGGACACCACGGAACACAGCGGGACACAGTGGGAAACAGCAGTGACCCTGCGGGGACACAGTGGGACACAGCTGGGGACACAGCGGGACACAGAGGGGGACAGAGCAGGAAATAGAGGGGGACAGAGCGTTGGACACAGCGAGACACAGCAGGAACAAAGCTGGACACAGCGGGGTACACAGAGGGACACAGCGGGGACGCAGCGGGGAAACAGCGTGACACAGCAGGACACAGCGGGACACAGCGGGAGACACAGCAGTACACAGCAGGACAAAGCGGGACACAGCGGGGACACAGCAGAGACATAGCGGGGGACACAGCTGGACAGAGTGGGGTACAC
>NW_012302007.1:0-3256 GCF_000151885.1 Dipodomys ordii | reverse complement strand
ATCATCCTGTTTCTGCTTCTTCTGCTTCTACTACTTCGCCTTATGCTTCTCCTTCTTCTTCTTCTTCTTCTTCTTCTTCTTCTTCTTCTTCTTCTTCTTCTTCTTCTTCTTCTTCTTCTTCTTCTTCTTCTTCTTCTTCTTCTTCTTCTTCTTCTCTATCGACTGCTTCTGCATTTCCGGCTTCTTCTGCTTCTACTGTTTCTCTTACTGCTTCTCATTCTGCTTCTGCTTCTCCTTCTGCTTCTCCTATTCCTTCTGCTGCCCTTCCTTCTCATTCTCCTTCTCCTACTTCTGCTTCTCTTGCTTTTGCTTCTTCTGCTTCTCCTGCTTCTCCTTCTGCATCTCCTTCTGCTTCTGCTTCTCCTTCTGCTGCTTCTTCTGCTTCTGCACCTCCTTCTGTTTCTCCTTCTGCTTCTCCTTCTGCTGCTCCTTCTGCTTCTAGTTCTGCTTCTGATTCTCCTTCTGCTCTTCCTACTCCTAATCCTTCTCTTTCTCCTTCTCCTTCTTCTTCTTCTGCTTCACGTTCTGCTTCTGCTTCTGCTTCTTCTGCTTGTTCTGTTTCTTCTGCTTCAAGTCCTGCTTCTGCTTCTTTGGCATCTTCTGATTCTTCTGCTTCAGCTTCACCTGCTACTGCTTCTTCAGCTTCTCTTTCTGCTTCTCCTTCTGCTTCTGATTCTCCTTCTGCTCCTTCTCCTTCTTATGTTTCTTCTTCTTCTTCTGATTCTCCCGCTTCTGCTTCTTCTTCTCACCTTCCTTTCCTCTGCTTCTGCTTCTCCTTCTCCTTCTACTGCTTCTCTTTCTGTTTCTGCTTCTTCTGATTCTCCAACTAATCCTTCTTCTACTCCTTCTGTTTCTGCTTCTCTTTCTGTTTCTGCATCTCCTTCTGCTTCACCATCTGCTGCTCCTTCTCCTTCTTCTGTTTCTCCCTCTGCTTCTGCTTCTGCTTCTTATGCTTCTTCTTGTTCTTCTGCTACTGCTTCTCCTGCTTCTGCTTCTTATGCTTCTACTGCTTCTTCTTCTGCTTCTGCTTCTTCTGCTTCTGTTTCTCCTTCTGCTTCTCCTTTTGCTTCTTTTGCTTCTCCTTCTGATTCTCCTTCTCCTTCTGCTTCTGTTTCTCTTTCTCCTTCTTGTTCTCCTGCTTTTCCTTCTGCTTCTCCTTCTGCTGCAACTGCTACTGCTTCTGCTTCTTCTGTTTCTTCTGCTTCTCCTTCTGCTTTTGATTCCCTTTCTGCTTCTGATTCTCCTTCAGCTTGTCATTCTGCTTCTCCAGATTCTGCTTCTCCTGCTTATCCTTCTGCTTCAGGTTCTGCTTCTGCTTCTTCGGATTCTTATGCTTCTGCTTCTCCTGATTCTGCTTCTTCTGCTTCCCCTCCTTCTCTTTCTGCTTCTCCTTCTGTTTCTGCTTCTCCTTCTGCTTCTGCTTCTTGTCCTTCTCCTGTTTCTTCTGTTTCTGTTTCTCCTGCTTCTGCTTTTTCTGCTTTTCCTGCTTCTCTTTCTGCTTCTCCTTCTGCTTCTGCTTCTCCTTCGGCTTCTGCTCCTTCTCCTTCTGTTTCTTCTTCTTCTGCTTCTCCCGCTTCTGCTTCTTCTGCTTCTCCTGCTTCTCATTCTGCTTCTCTTCGTCGGCTTCACTATCTACTTCTGCTTCTGCTTCTTCTCTTTAGTTCTTCCCCTTCTGCTTCTGCTTCTTCTGCTTCTCCTGCTTCTCCTTCTGCATATCCTTCTGCTCGTGATTTTCCTTGTGCTTCTTCTGCTGCTTCTGCTTCTCCTTCTCCTTCTTCTGCTTCTCCGTCTGCTTCTGCTTCTTCTGCTTTTCCTGATTCTCTTTCTGCTACTCCTTTTGCTTCTCCTTCTGTTTATCCTTCTCCTTCTTGTTCTTCTGCTTTTCCTTCTGCTTCTCATTCTGCTTCTGCTACAACTGCTACTGCTTCTACTTCTTCTCTTTCTTCTGCTTCTCCTTCTCCTTCAGGTTCTGCTTCTGTTTACATTCGGATTCTTATGCTTTTGCTTCTCCTGCTTCTGCTTCTTCTGCTTTTCCTGCTTCTCCTTATGCATCTTCTTCTGCTTCTGCTTCTCCTTGTGCTGCTTCTTCTGCTTCTGTTTCTCCTTCTGCTTCTCCTTCTGCTTCTCCTTCTGTTTCTCCTTCTCCATCTCGTTCTTCTGCTATTTCTTGTGCTTCTTTTTCTGCTTCTACATCTTCAGCTTCTTCTGCTACTGCTTCTGTTTCTTCTGTTTCTTCTGCTTCTCCTTCTGCTTTTGCTTCTCTTTCTGCTTCTGCTTCTCCTTCTGCTTCTCCAGATTCTGCTTCTTCTTCTTCTCCTGCTTCTCCTTCTGCTTCAGGTTCTGCTTCTGATTCTTCGGATTCTTACGCTTCTGCTTCTCCTGCTTTTGCTTCTTCTGCTTCCCCTCCTTTTCTGCTTCCCCTCCTTTTCTTTCTGCTTCTCCTTCTGCTTCTGCTTCTTCTCCTGCTTCTGCTTCTTGTCCTTCTCCTGCTTCTCCTGCTTCTGCTTCTCCTGCTTCTGCTTCTTCTGCTTTTCCTGCTTCTCTTTCTGCTTCTCCTTCTGCTTCTGCTCCTCCTTCTGCTTCTGCTCCTTCTATTTCTTCTGTTTCTTCTTCTTCTGCTTCTCCCGCTCTGCTTCTTCTGCTTCTCCTGCTTCTCGTTCTGCTTCTCTTCAACGACTTCTCTTTCTACTTCTCCTTCTGCTTCTTCTGCTTCTGCTTCTTCCCCTTCTTCTTCTCCTTCTGCTTGTGCTTCTTCTGCTTCTCCTGCTACTCCTTCTGCATCTCCTTCTGCTTGTGCTTTTCCTTCTGCTTCTTCTTCTGCTTCTCCTTCTTCTGCTTCTCCGTCTGTTTCTGCTTCTTCTGTTTTTCCTGCTTCTCCTACTGCTTCTCATTCTTCTTCTCCTTCTGTTTTTCCTTGTCGTTATTCTGCTATTCCTTCTGCTTCTCTATCTGCTTCTGCATCTTAAACTTCTTCTGCTACTGCTTCAGATTCTGCTACTTCAGTATCATCTGCTTCTCATACTGCATCTCCTTCTGCTATATGCTTCTTTTACAGCTTCAGCTACTCCTATCAGGATCTGCTTCTCCTTCTGCTTAAAGATCTGCTTCTGCTTATTCAGCATCTAATTACTGCATACTCCTTCTGATTCTGCTTCTCATTCCTACATCCGGCTACTTATCCTTCTACTATTTCTACTGAATTAAGCATCCCCTGGCTTATGACTTCCCAGCATACCCATAAGGATTCTCCTAAAGC
>NW_012302006.1:0-3257 GCF_000151885.1 Dipodomys ordii | reverse complement strand
ACAGCGGAACACGGCAGGGAACACAGCGAGGACACAGCGGGACCCAGCAGGACACAGCGTCGATACAGCGGGGATACAGCGTTACACAGTGTGGTACACATCTGTGGACACAAGAGGACACAGTGTGGGCACAGCGGGACACAGCGGGACACAGTGGGACAAAGCAAGGACAAATCGTGAGACACAGCGAGGGACAGAGCTCGAGACAGCGGGGGACACAGCTAGGACACAGCAGGGCACAGCGGGACACAGCAGGGACAGAGCGGGACAGAGCGGGACACAGCGGGACACAGCGGGGGACACAGCGGGACACAGCGGGGAACCCAGCGAGGACACAGCAGGACAAAGCGGGGGACACAGTGGTGACAAAGCTGGACACAACGGAGTACTTAGCAGGACCCAGCGGGACACAGCATCGATACAGCAGGGAGACAGCATTATACAGTATGGTACACAGCTGTGGACACAACGGGACACAGTGGGGGCACAGCGTGACACAGCGGAACACAGTGGGACACAGCAGGGCAATGCGTGAGACACAGTGGGGGACAGAGAGTGACACAGCGGGGGACACAGCGAGTCACAGCGGGACACAGCGGTGGAAACAGCGGGACACAGTGGTGGACACAGGGTGACAGAGCGGGGGACACAGCGGGACACAGCGGTGGACACAGCGGGACAGAGCGGGGACACAGCGGGACACAGCGGTGGACACAGCGGCACAAAGCGGTGGACACAGCGAGGACTCAGAGGGACTCAGCGGGACACAGCGTAGATACAGCGGGGACAGAGTGGGCCACAGCGGGGTACACAGCTGGGGACACAACGGGGCACATCGGGGGACACAGGAAGGACTCAGCGGAACACAGCGTGGGACACAGTGAGGACACAGGGGGACACAGCGGGACACAGCGGGACACAGCAGGAACACAGCAGTAGACACAGCGGGAAACAGCAGGGGACACAGCGGGACACAGCATGGGACAATGAGAGGACACAGCGGGAAACAATGAGACACAGCGGGACCCAGCGGGGACCCAGCAGTGGACACAGTGGGACACAGCGGGGGACAAAGCGGGACACCACGGAACACAGCAGGACACACCTGAAACAGCGGTGAACCTGTGGGGACACAGCGGTACACAGCGGGGGACACAGCGGGACCCAGTGGGACACAGCGGGGGACACAGCCGGACACAGCAGGGACACAGCGGGGACACAGCGGGACCCAGCAGGACACAGCGGGGGACACAGCGGGACACAGCGGGACACAGCGGGGGACACAGCCATACACAGCAGGGACACAGCGTGGGACAAAGCGGGAGACAGCGGAGGACACAGCGAGGACACAGCTGGACACAGCGGGGACACAGAGGGGATTCAGCAGGGGACATAGAGGGGAAAAAGCGGGACACCACGGGACACAGTAGGACACAGCGGGACACAGCGGGGACACTGCGGGACACAGCCGGGGGACACAGCGGTGGACAGCGGGAGACAGAGAAGGGACACAGCGGGACACAGAGGGGACACAGCTGGACACAGAAGGGTACACAGCGGGGCACAGCGGACACACAACGGGGACAGAGCTGGACACAGAGGGACACAGATGGGACAGAGCGTGACACAGCGGGACTCAGCGGGACACAGCAGGGGACTTAGAGGGACACAGCGGGGGACACAGGGAGGACACAGCTGGACACTGAGGGAGACAGAGCGAGGACACAGCCGGACACAGCGAAACCCAGCCTGACACAGTGGGGACACAGCAGGGGACACAGCGGACACAGCGGGGGACACAGAGGCACACAGTGGAGTACACAGCAGGGACAAAGCAGGACACAGCGGGGGACACAGCGAGGACACAGCGGGACAAAGCGGTGAAACAGCGGGACACAGCTGGGGACACTGCGGGACACAGCGGGACACAGCGGGGACACAGCAAGGACACAGCGGGGGACACAGCGGGACACAGCCGGACACAGCCGGGGACACAGCGGGACACAGCGAGAGACACAGCGGGGGACACAGCGGGACACAGCGGGGAACAAAGAGAGGACACAGCGGGACCCAGCGGGACACAGCGTCGATAGAGCGTGGACACAGCGGGACACAGCGGTGACACAATGGGACTCAGCAGGGGACACTGCGGGACCCAGCGGGACCCAGCGGGGACACAGCAAGGACACAGCGGGGGACACAGCGGGACACAGCGGGACACAGCGGGGGACACAGCGAGTGACACAGAGGGGTACACAGCGGGACACAGTGAGGAACACAGAGAGAGACACAGCAGGACCCAGCGAGACCCAGCGTCGATACAGCAGGGACACAGCGGGGTACACAGCTGTTAACACAACGGGACACAGTGGAGGACACAGCGGGACACAGCGGGACACAGCGGGGGGACACAGCGGGGGACACAGTGGGACACATCGGGGGACACAGCGGGACACAGCGGGGACACAGAGGGGACTCAGCATGGGACATAGCGGGGGACAAATCGGGACACCACAGGACACAGTGGGACACAGCGGGACACAGCGGGGACACTGCAGGGACACAGCGGGACAAAGCGGGGGACCCAGCGGGACAAGGCGGGACACAGCAGGACCCAGCGGGGAAACAGCGGGGACACAGTGGGACACAGCGAGGACACAGCGGGACACAGCGGGACACTGCGGGGCACAGCGGGGGACACAGCGGGATACAGCGGGGGACACAGGGAGGACACAGCGGAACACAGCATGGGACAAAGCGAGGACACAGCGGGAAACAGCGAGACACAGCGGGACCCAGCGGGGACCCAGCAGTGGACACAGCGGGACACAGCGGGGGACAAAGCGGGACACCACGGAACACAGCAGGACACAGCGTGAAACAGCGGTGAACCTGCGGGGACACAGCGGGACACAGCGGGGGACACAGCGGGACACAACGGGACACAGCGGGGGACACAGCTGGCCACAGCAGGGCCACAGCAGGGACACAGCGGGACACAGCGGGGGACACAGCAGGGACACAGTGGGACACAGTAGGACACAGCGTGGGACAAAGCGGGAGACAGCGGAGGACACAGCGAGGACACAGCTGGACACAGCGGGGACACAGAGGGGACTCAGCAGGGGACATAGAGGGGAAAAAGCGGGACACCACGGGACACAGTATGACACAGCGGGACACAGCGGGGGACACAGCGGTGGACAGCGGGGGAAAGAGAAGCGACACAGCGGGACACAGAGGGGACACAGCTGGAC
>NW_012302005.1:0-3257 GCF_000151885.1 Dipodomys ordii | reverse complement strand
CTAGCTTAGTTTCTACATGTAGTACATTTGCCAGCACCATTTACTGAAGAGGCTGTCTTTGTCATTCTATTGTTTTAGCACCTTATCGAAGATTAGATGGCTATAGGTGTGTAGGTTCATTTCTGGGTTTTCAATTCTATTCCATTGGTCTGAGGTCTGTCTTATGCCAATACAAGCTGTTTTGATTACTATGGCTTTATAGTAGAGTTTGAAATTTGGTATTGATATTCCTCCAGCAGTGTTCTTTCCGTTGAGGAGTGTTTTTGCTATTCGGGGTCTTTTATTGTTCCATATGAATTTTTGGATTGCCTCTTCTATTTCCTTGAAGAATGAGGTTGGAATTTTGATAGGTATTGCGTTGAATTTGTAGATAGCCTTAAGAAGTATTGCCATTTTCACGATGTTAATCTTTCCAATCCAGGAGCATGGGAGGCTTTGCCATTTTTTTAGTTCTGTGTTGATTTCTTTTTTCAAGATTTTAAAGTTTTCATCATAGAGGTCCTTCACTTCTTTAGTTAATTCCTAGGTATTTTATTTTTTGTGGGGCTATTACAAATGGAGTTGCTTTCCTAATTTCTGCCACACTTTTCTCATTGTTGGCATACAGAAAAGCCATTGATTTTTGGGGGTTAATTTTATAACCTGCTACTTTGCCAAAGTTTTGAATCAGCTTGAGTAATTTGGGTGTGGAGTCTGTGGGATTCTTTAAATACAAGATCATGTCATCTGCAAAGAGGGAGAGTTTTATTTCTTCTTTCCCTATTTGGATCCCCTTTATGTCTGCATCTTGTCTTATTGCTGTAGCTAGGCATTCTAATACTAGATTGAAGAGAAGTGGAGAGAGTGGGCATCCTTGTCTTGTTCCTGAGTTAAGAGGAAATGGCTTTAGTTTTTCACCATTGGGTATAATGCTGGCTGTAGGTTTGTCATATACAGCCTTTATTGTATTGAGGAATGTTCCATGGATTCCTAATTTTTCCAAAACCTTCATCATGAAGGGGTGTTGGATCTTGTCGAATGATTTTTCTGCATCTATTGAGATAACCATGTGGTTCTTATTCTTGCTCCTGTTGATGTGATGAATAATATTAATTGATTTGCATATATTGAACCAGCTTTGCATCCCTGAAATGAATCCTGTTTGATCGTGGTGTATGATTTTTTAGATGAATTGTTGAAGGCGATTGGCCAAAATTTTGTTGAGAAGTTTTGCATCAATATTCATCAAAGAAATGGGTCTATAGTTCTCTTTCTTTGATGAGTCCCTGCCTGGTTTTGGGATGAGGGTTATGATGGCTTCATAGAATGTGTTCGGTAGTGAACTTTCTCTTTCAATTTCATTGAAGAGTTGGAGGAGTATTGGTGTGAGCTCTGCTTTGAAGGCCTTGTAAATTCCGCTGTTAAACCATCTGGTCCTGGACTTTTCTTAGCTGGGAGGTCTCTTATTGCTGTTTCTATTTCAATGCTTGATATGGGCCTGTTAAGCTGGATTAACTCATCTTGGTTTAGTTTTGGCATGTCAATATTTGCTAGGAAAAGGTCCATTTCTGTCAAGTTCTCAAACTTATTAGCATAAAGTTTTGAGAAGTATTCCCTTATAATGTTCTGAATCTTGGTTGTTTCCGAGGTGATGTTTCCATTCTCATCTCTGAGTTTATTAATTTGGGTGTGTTCTCTTCTTTTTCTGATAAGATTTGCTAAGGGTCTGTCAATTTTGTTAAGTTTTTTGAAGAACCAACTCTTTATTTTGTTGATTCTTTCTATAGTTTTTTTGGATTCTAATTCATTTAATTCTGATTTAATTTTGATTATTTCTTTCCGTCTACTGGATTGGCGTTTATCTTGCTGCTCTTTTTCAAGGAGGTTTTGATGTGTCATTAAATTGTTAGTTTCAGATCTCTCTCTTGGACATTTTTTATACTGAATATTACCAACTTTGTTTCTCTGACAAAAATATAAGAACTTTAAAGAATTGTGAACCAAGCACTGGTGGCTCACATCTGTCATCCTAGCTACTCAGAAGGCAGAGATCTGAGGATCATGGTTCAAAGCCAGTCCAGACAGGAATGTCCATGAGAGTCTTATGTCCAATAAACCACCAGAAAAGTGGAAGTGGCACTGTGGCTCAAATGGTAGAGCGCTCACCTTGAGCTGAAAAGCTGAGGGACAGCAACCAGGCCCAGTGTTCACAACTGACACAAAAAAAGAATTGTGAGATACATTTTCATTCTTTAAGAAAATATACATTCAATGTACAATATAAATATAAAACTTGATTTTTGTAATACCTTAGTTTTTGCTATATTTGCCTGTTGCAGGAACTTTAGTAGGCTTTTCTATTTAGAGACTGTTTCAAATGATGAAGTATGACTTTTTTTTCCAACACCACATTTTTAATTAAGCAGTGAATAAAGCATTTCTTTTTCTATGGAAAACTTCTTCATCACACATGTGTGCTCTTTTAAATACCACAAATATGTAGTCTATTATTTGTCCTCTAATTATAAACCTCAAGGGCACAAATTTGGTTTCTTAAATTCCAAGCAGATCAAGCATCTCAGAGAACAATGCAAATTTAAGGTCATGTAAAAATAAATGGAAAGTAAGTTTAATTCCTTACATCTCTTCAAAACCAACCATCATTTAATTTTCCAAGAATTCTAGCCAAGAATGCAATATTGTGTTGTGGTTGCTTAACAGAAAATGCTGAGTTAATAAATACAAAAATAAACAGAAAGAGTGAAGAGAGTTATGGCAGGTGTTGGCTGTTCTGGCCATTGGAAGAGCAGTGAGGAACAAAAAGAACGAGAAAGCTGAGAACATAAGTTGAGAAGAATGTTCTACCATGTCTGTAGCTATGACTGTGCTTAAGAAAATGCATGGAAAAGCTCATGATTGAGAGCTACTGCATACCATCCCAATACCTGATGAGAAGCTAAAATAAAAGCCAGGGAGAAATCTCATCCAGGAAATTTCAGAGGCAAGTATGGAGGGCAGTGAAAACCAAGAATCCCTTCATTACACTGAAGTTGTCGAGAGAAAATTTAAAGTGTCCTCAAAAATTAACATCAAAAATTTCCAAGAGGAACTAAGTCAAAACACACACATTCAACTATTAAAATCGAGATTAAATACTTTCATTGATACAATGATTGAAATAATGACTCAGCCATCACTAACTCATTCCTATTTTCTTTTGCACTCTTGAAGAGTTGAATCTTGTAAATGCCTCTATTTTTTTTAACTGAAGAAGAAAT
>NW_012302004.1:0-3257 GCF_000151885.1 Dipodomys ordii | reverse complement strand
ATGCAGAACAGAAAGAGAAGCAGAAACAGAAGGAGAAGAAGAAGGACAAGTTGGAGAATCAGAAGAAGCAGAAGCAGAACCAGAAAGAGAAGCAGAAGAAGAAGAAAAAGCAGAAGCAGAGGAAAGGAAGGAGAAGCAGAAGAAGCAGAAGCGGGAGAAGCAGAAGAAGCAGAAGAAGCAGAAGCAGAAGAAGAAGAAGAAGAAGAAGAAGAAGAAGAAGAAGAAGAAGAAGAAGAAGAAGAAGAAGAAGAAGAAGAAGAAGAAGAAGAGAAGAAGAAGAAGAAGAAGAAGAAGAAGAAGAAGAAGAAGAAGAAGAAGAAGAAGAAGAAGAAGAAGAAGAAGAAGAAGAAGAAGAAACAGAAGAAGGAGAAGGAGCAGAAGGAGAAGAAGAAGCAGAACGAGAAGCAGAAAGAGAAGGAGAAGAAGCAGTAGCAGGAGAAGCAGAAGAAGAAACAGAAGAAGCCGAAGAAGCAGAAGCAGGACCGGAAGCAGAAGAAACAGAACAAGCAGAAGAAGCAGAAGCAGAAGCAGAAGGAGAAGCAGAAGAAGAAGGAGGAGAAGGAGAAAGAGAAGGATTAGGAGTAGGAAGAGCAGAAGGAGAATCAGAAGCAGAACGAGAAGCAGAAGGAGCAGCAGAAGGAGAAGCAGAAGGAGAATCAGAAGGAGAAGCAGAAGACGGAGGAACAGAAGCAGAAGAAGCAGCAGAAGGAGAAGCAGAAGCAGAAGAAGATGCAGAAGGAGGAGCAGGAGAAGCAAAAGAAGCAAAAGCAGGAGAAGCAGAAGTAGGAGAAGGAGAAGGAGAAGGAAGGGCAGCAGAAGGAATAGGAGAAGCAGAAACAGAGTGAGAAGCAGAAAGAGAAGCAGTAGAAGCAGAAGAAGCAGGAAAAGCAGAAGCAGACGAAAGAGAAGAAGAAGAAGAAGAAGAAGACGAAGAAGAAGTAGAAGACGAAGAAGAAAAAAAAGAAGAAGAAAAAGAAAATGAAGAAGAAGAAGAAGAAGCAGAAGAAGAAGAAGAAGAAGAAGAAGAAGAAGAAGAAAAAGAAGAAGAAGAAGAAGCATAAGGAGAAGCAGGAGAAGCAGAAGAAGCAGAAGCAGGAGAAGCAGAAGATAAAGTATAAGCAAAAGAAGCAGAAGCAGAATCAGTGGGGGAAGCAGAAGAAGGAGAAGGACAAGGAGCAGCAGAAGGAGAATCAGAAGCAGAAAGAGAATCCGAAACAGAAGGAGAACAAGAAGGAGAAGCAGGAGAATCAGAAGAAGCAGAAGTAGAAGCAGAAAGAGAAGGAGAAGAAGGAGAAGCAGAAGTAGAATCTGAAGAAACAGAAGAAGAAGAAGCAGAAGAATCAGAAGCAAAAGAAACAGAAGAAGGAGATGAGCAGAAGCAGAAGGAGAAGAAGCAGAAGCAGAAGAAGAAGAAGAAAGAGAAGCAGGAGAAGCAGAAGAAGCAGGAGAAGCAGAAGCAGAAGAAACAGGAGAAGCCGAAGAAGCAGAAGCAGAATCTGAAGCAGAAGGAGAAACAGAAGAAGCACAATCTGAAGCAGAAGCAGAAGAAACAGAAATAGTAGAATAAGCAGACTCAGAAGCACCAAGAGAGGCAGATGAAGAAGAAGGAGAAGGCGAAAGAGAAGGATTAGGAGTAGGAGAAGCAAAAGGATAAGCAGATGCAGAAAGAGACGCAGAAGGAGAAGCAGCACGAGAAGTAGGAGAAGCTGGAGAAGCAGAAGCAGGAGAAGCAGAAGAAACAGAAGACCCAGAAACAGAATGAGAAGTAGAAGGAGAAATTGAAGCAGAAGCAGAAAGAGAAGCAGAAGCAAAAGGAGATGCAGAAGAAGGAGAAGGAGAAGGAGAAGCAGACTGAGAAGCAGAAAGAGAAGCAGAACGAGAAGCAGGAGAAGCAGAAGCAGGAGAAGCAGAAGAAACAGAAGAAGGAGAAGCAGCAGAAGCAGAAGGAGAAGCAGAAACAGAAGGAAAAGCAAAAAGAGAAGCAGGAGAAGCAGAAGAAGCAGCAGCACAAGAAGCAGAAGAAGCAGAAGCCGAAGAAGCAGAAGCAGAATCTGACGCAGAAGGAGAAACAGAAGAAGCACAATCTGAAGCAGAAGCAGAAGAAACAGAAATAGTAGAATAAGCAGAAGCAGAAGCACCATGAGAAGCAGGAAAAGCAGAAGGAGAAGGCGAAAGAGAAGGATTAGGAGTAGGAGAAGCAAAAGGATAAGCAGAAGCAGAAAGAGACGCAGAAGGAGAAGCAGCACGAGAAGTAGGAGAAGCAGGAGAAGCAGAAGAAACAGAAGACGCAGAAGCAGAATGAGAATCAGAAGGAGAAATTGAAGCAGAAGCAGAAACAGAAGGAGAAGCAGAAGCAGAAGAGAAGGAGAAGGAGAAGCCGAAAAAGAAGCAGAACGAGAAGCAAGAGAAGCAGAAGCAAGAGAAGCAGAAACAGAAGAAGGAGAAGAAGCAGCAGCAGGAGAAGCAGATGCAGAAGAAGCAGAAGAAGCAGAAGCAGAACCTGAAGCAGAAGGAGAAGCAGGAGAAGCAGAAGAAGCAGAATCTGGAGAAGCAGAAGGAGAAGCAGAAGCAGAAAGAGAAGCAAAAGCAGAAGGAGAGCAGGAGGAGAATCAGAAGAAACAGAAGAAGCAGAGGCAGTAGAAGAAGAAGCAGAAGATGCAGAAGCAGAAGGAGAAGCAGAAGGAAAAGCAGAAGAACGAGAAGGAGAAGGAGAAACAGAAAGAGAAGCAGAAAGAGAAGCAGAAGAAAGAGCAGGAGAAGGAAAAGCAGCAGGAGAAGCAGAAAGAGCAGCAGAAGGAGAAGCAGGAGATGCAGAAACAGGAGAAGCAGAAGCAGAGGAAACAGGAGAAGGACAAGAAGCAGAAGCAGAAGGAGAAGCAGAAACAGAAGGAGAAGCAGAAAGAGAAGGAGGGGAAGCAGAAGAAGCAGAAGCAGGAGAAGCAGAAGCATAAGAATCCGAAGAAGCAGAAGCAGAACCTGAAGCAGAAGGAGAAGCAGGAGAAGCGGAAGAAGCAGAATCTGGAGAAACAGAATGAGAAGCAGAAGGAGAAGCAGAAGCAGAAAGAGAATCAAAAGCAGAAGGAGAAGCAGAAGAAACAGAAGAAGTAGAAGCAGTAGCAGTTGTAGCAGAAGCAGAACGAGAAGCAGAAGGAAAAGCAGAAGAACAAGAAGGAGAAGTAGAAACAGAAGGAGAAGCAGAAGGAGAAGCAGAAAGAGAAGCAGGTAAAGCAGAAGAAGAAGAAGTACAAGGAGAATCA
>NW_012302003.1:0-3258 GCF_000151885.1 Dipodomys ordii | reverse complement strand
TCATCCGCTGTTTCCCGCTGTGCCCCCACTGTGTCCCGTTGTGTCCACCGCTGTGTACCACGCTGTGTAACGCTGTGTCCCCGCTGTATCGACGCTGTGTCCCGCTGGGTCCCGCTGTGTCCTCGCTGTGTTCCCCGCTGTGTCCCGCAGTGTCCCCCGCTGTGTCCTCCGCTATGTCCTCGCTGGGTCCCCTGCTGTGTCCCGCTCTGTCCCTGCTGTGTCCCGCTGTGTCCTGCTGTGTCCTCGCTGGGTCCCCCGCTGTCTCCCGCTCTGTCCCCCGCTGTGTCTCACGATTTGTCCTCACTGTGTCCCACTGTGTCCCGCTCTGTCTCACTGTGCCCCCACTGTGTCCCCTTGTGTCCACAGATTTGTACCACACTGTGTAACGCTGTATCCCCGCTGTATCGACGCTGGGTCCCGCTGGGTCCCGCTGTGTCCTCGCTGTGTTCCCTGCTGTGTCCCGCTGTGTCCCCCGGTGTGTCCCCCGCTGTTTTCCTGTCTGTGTCCCCCGCTGTGTCCCGCTGTGTCCTCGCTGGGCCCCCCGCTGTTTCCCGCTGGGTCCCCCGCTGTGTCCCTCTGTATCCTGATGTGTCCCCTGCTCTGTACCCTGCTTTGTCCCGCTGTGTCCGCCGCTGTGTCCCCCGCTGTCTCCCACTCTGTCCCCCGCTTCGTCTCACGATTTGTCCTCGCTGTGTCCCACTGTGTCCCGCTGTGTCCTGCTGTGCCCCCACTGTGTCCCGTTGTGTCCACAGATGTGTACCACGCTGTGTAAGGCTGTATCCCAGCTGTATCGACACTATGTCCCGCGGGGTCCCGCTGGGTCCTCGCTGGGTCCACCGCTGTGTCCCGCTGTTTCCACCGCTGTGTCCCGCTGTGTCCCCCGTTCTCTCCCCTTGTGTCCACCGCTGTGTCCCGCTGTTTCCCCCGCTGTGTCCCGCTGTGTCCTCGCTGTGTCCCCTCTGTCTCCCGCTCTGTCCCCCGCTGTGTCTCACGCTTTGTCCCCGCTGTGTCCCACTGTGTTCCGCTGTGTCCCGCTGTGCCCCCACTGTGTCCTGTTGTGTCCACAGCTGTGTACCACGCTGTGTAACGCTGTGTCCCCGCTGTATCGACGCTGTGTCCTGCTGTGTCCCTCAGTGTCCCCCGCTGTGTCCTCGCTTGGGCCCCCGCTATGTCCCGCTGTGTTCCCCGATGTCCCCCGCTGTGTCCCGCTCTGTCCCTGCTGTGTCCCGCTGTGTCCTGCTGTGTCCTCGTTGTGTCCCCTGCTGTCTCCTGCTCTGTCGCCCGCTACGTCTCACGATTTGTCCTCGCTGTGTCCCACTGTGTCCCGCTCTGCCCCCACTGTGTCCCGTTGTGTCCACAGATGTGAACCACTCTGTGTAACGCTGTATCCCCGCTGTATCTACGCTGTGTCCCACTGGGTCCCGCTGTGTCCTCGCTGTGTTCCCCGCTGTGTCCCGCAGTGTCCCCAGCTGTGTCCCCCGCTATTTCCTCGCTGTGTCCCCCACTGTGTCCCGCTGTGTCCTCGCTGGGTCCTCGCTGGGTCCTCCGCTGTGTCCCGCTGTGTCCCCGCTGTGTCCTGCTGTGTACCGCTCTGTCCCGCTCTGTCCCCGCTGTGTCCCGCTGTGTACTGCTGTGTCCTCGCTGTGTCCCCCGCTGTCTCCCGCTCTGTCCCCCGCTGTGTCTCACGATTTGTCCTCGCTGTGTCCCACTGTGTCCCGCTCTGTCCCGCTGTGCCCCCACTGTGTCCCCTTGTGTCCACAGATTTGTACCACACTGTGTAATGCTGTATCCCCGCTGTATCGACGCTGTGTCCCGCTGGGTCCCGCTGGGTCCTCGCCGTGTTCCCTGCTGTGTCCCGCTGTGTCCTGCTGTGTCCTCGCTGTGTCCCCCGCTGTCTCCCGCTCTGTCCCCCGCTTCGTCTCACGATTTGTCCTCGCTGTGTCCCACTGTGTCCCGCTCTGTCCCGCTGTGCCCCCACTGTGTCCCCTTGTGTCCACAGATTTGTACCACACTGTGTAACGCTGTATCCCCGCTGTATCGATGCTGGGTCCCGCTGGGTCCCGCTGTGTCCTCGCCGTGTTCCCTGCTGTGTCCTGCTGTGTCCTGCTGTGTCCTCGCTGTGTCCCCCGCTGTCTCCCGCTCTGTCCCCCGCTTCGTCTCACGATTTGTCCTCGCTGTGCCCCCACTGTGTCCCGTTGTGTCCACAGATGTGTACCACGCTGTGTAAGGCTGTATCCCAGCTGTACCGACACTGTGTCCTGCTGGGTCCCGCTGGGTCCTCGCTGGGTCCACCGCTGTGTCCCGCTGTTTCCACCGCTGTGTCCCGCTGTGTCCCCCGCTCTCTCCCCCTGTGTCCACCGCTGTGTCCCGCTGTTTCCCCTGCTGTGTCCCACTGTGTCCTCGCTGTGTCACCTGCTGTCTCCCGCTCTGTCCCCCGCTGTGTCTCACGCTTTGTCCCCGCTGTGTCCCACTGTGTTCCGCTGTGTCCCGCTGTGCCCCCACTGTGTCCCGTTGTGTCCACAGCTGTGTACCACGCTGTGTAACTCTGTGTGCCCGCTGTATCGATGCTGTGTCCCGCTGGTACCCGCTGGGTCCACGCTGTGTTCCCCGCTGTGTCCCGCTGTGTCCCCCGCTGTGTCCCCCGCTGTGTCCTCGCTGTGTTCCCCGCTGT
Organism: Dipodomys ordii; assembly: GCF_000151885.1. Classification (NCBI taxonomy): domain Eukaryota; kingdom Metazoa; phylum Chordata; class Mammalia; order Rodentia; family Heteromyidae; genus Dipodomys; species Dipodomys ordii. The sequence continues at coordinate 587 of NW_012302003.1, read as the reverse complement.
GTCCTGCTGTGTCCTCGCTGGGTCCCCCGCTGTGTCCCGCTGTGTCCCCCGCTGTGTCCCGCTGTGTCCCGCTCTGTCCCTGCTGTGTCCCGCTGTGTCCGGCTGTGTCCTCGCTGTGTCCCCCGCTTTCTCCCGCTCTGTCCCCCGCTACGCCTCATGATTTGTCCTCGCTGTGTCCCACTGTGTCCCGCTCTGCCCCCACTGTGTCCCGTTGTGTCCACAGATGTGAACCACGCTGTGTAATGCTGTATCACCGCTGTATCGACGCTGTGTCCCGCTGGGTCCCGCTGTGTCCTCGCTGTGTTCCCCGCTGTGTCCCGCAGTGTCCCCCGCTGTGTCCCCCGCTGTGTCCTCGCTGTGTCCCCCACTGTGTCCCGCTGTGTCCTCGCTGGGTCCTCCGCTGTGTCCCGCTGTGTCCCCCGCTGTGTCCCGCTGTGTCCCGCTCTGTCCCTGCTGTGTCCCGCTGTGTACTGCTGTGTCCTCGCTGTGTCCCCCGCTGTCTCCCGCTCTCTCCCCCGCTTCGTCTCACGATTTGTCCTCGACTGTGTCCCACTGTGTCCCGCTCTATCCCGCTGTGCCCCCACTGT
>NW_012302002.1:0-3258 GCF_000151885.1 Dipodomys ordii | reverse complement strand
TAGAAAGAGAAGCCGACGAAGAGAAGCAGAACGAGAAGCAGGAGAAGCAGAAGAAGCAGAGCGGGAGAAGCAGAATCAGAGGAAATAGAAGAAGGAGAAGAAGCAGAAGCAGAAAGAGAAGCAGAAGCAGAAGGAGAAGCAGAAATAGAAGCAGAAGAAGCCGAAGAAGCAAAAGCAGAACCTAAAGCAGAAGGAGAAGCAGGAGAAGCAGAAGAAGCAGAATCTGGAGAAGAAGAAGGAGAACCAGAAGGAGAAGCAGAAGCAGAAAGAGAAGCAAAAGCAGAAGGAGAAGCAGAAGAAAGAGAAGAAGCAGAATCAGTAGCAGAAGAAGCTGAAGATGCAGAACCAGAAAGAGAAGCAGAAGGAATAGCAGAAGAACGAGGAGAAATAGAAGGAAAAGCAGAAGGAGAAGCAGGAAAAGCAGAAGAAACAGAAGCAGACGGAGAAGCAGAAGAAGGAGAAGGAGAAGCCGGAGCAGAAGAAGAAGCAGAAGGAAAAGCACAAGCAGAAGGAGATGCAGAAGGAGAAGCAGGAAATGCAGAAGACGCAGAAGCAGAAGGAGAAGAAGGAGAAAGATCAGAATCAGAAGAAGCAGAAGCAGAAATAGAAAGAGAAGCTGACGAAGAGAAGCAGAACGAGAAGCAGGAGAAGCAGAAGAAGCACAAGCGGGAGAAGCAGAAGAAGAAGAAACAGAAGAAGGAGAAGGAGCAGAAGCAGAAGGAGAAGCAGAAAGAGAAGCAGGAAAAGCTGAAGAAGCAGAAGCAGGAGAAGCAGAAGGAGAAGAAACAGGAGAAGGACAAGAAGCAGAAAGAGAAGCAGTAGAAGCAGAAGAGGCAGGAAAAGCAGAAGCAGAAGAAAGAGAAGAAGAAGAAGACGAAGAAGAAGAAGAAGAAGAAGAAGAAGCAGCATTAGGAGAAGCATAAGGAGAAGTATAAGGACAAGCAGTAGAAGCAGAAGAAGCAGAAGCAGGAGAAGCTGAAACAGAAGAAAAAGAATAAGCAAAAGAAGCAGAAGCAGAAGCAGTGAGAGAAGCAGATGAAGGAGAAGAAGCAGCAGAAGGAGAAGCAGAAGCAGAAAGAGAAGCAGAAACAGAAGAAGAACAAGAAGGAGAAGCAGGAGAATCAGAAGAAGCAGAAAGAGAAGGAGAAGAAGGAGAAGCAGAAGTAGAATCAGAAGAAACAGAAGAAGAAGAAGCAGAAGAAACAGAAGCAAAAGAAACAGAAGAAGGAGAAGAGCAGAAGCAGAAGGAGAAGCAGAAGCAGAAGGAGAAGCAGAAAGAGAAGCAGGAGAACCAGAAGAAGCAGGAGAAGCAGAAGCAGAAGAAACAGGAGAAGCCGAAGAAGCAGAAGCAGAATCTGAAGCAGAAGGAGAAACAGAAGAAGCACAATCTGAAGCAGAAGCAGAAGAAACAGAAATAGTAGAATAAGCAGAAGCAGAAGCACCAGGACAAGCAGAAGAACAAGAAGGAGAAGGCGAAAGAGAAGGATTAGGAGTAGGAGAAGCAAAAGGATAAGCAGAAGCAGAAAGAGACGCAGAAGGAGAAGCAGCACGAGAAGTAGGAGAAGCAGAAGCAAGAGAAGCAGAAGAAACAGAAGACGCAGAAGCAGAATGAGAAGCAGAAGGAGAAATTGAAGCAGAAGGAGAAGGAGAAGCAAAAGGAGAAGCAGAAGAAGGAGACGGAGAAGGAGAAGCAGAAAGAGAAGCACTACGAGAAGCAGGAGAAGCAGAAGCAGGAGAAGCAGAAGCAGAAGAAACATAAGAAGGAGAAGAAGCAGAAGCAGAAGGAGAAGCAGAAGCAGAAGGGAAAGCAGAAATAGAAGCAGAAGAAAAAGCAGAAGCAGAAAGAGAAGCAGAAAGAGAAGCAGTAGAAGAAGAAGAAGCAGGAAAAGCAGAAGCAGCAGAAAGAGAAGAAGAAGAAGAAGAAGAAGAAGAAGAAGAAGAAGAAGAAGAAGAAGAAGAAGAAGAAGAAGAAGAAGAAGAAGAAGAAGAAGAAGAAGAAGAAGGAGAAGGAGAAGCAGTAGAAGCAGAAGAAGCAGAAGCAGGAGAAGCAGAAGCAGGAGAAGCAGAAGCAGAAGAAAAAGAATAAGCATAAGAAGCAGAATCAGAGGGAGAAGCAGAAGAAGGAGAAGCAGAAGCAGAAGAAGCAGAAGGAGGCAGAAGCAGAAGAAGAAGAAGAAGCAGAAGGAGAAGCAGGAGAAGCAGAAGAAGGAGAAGGAGAAGGCGAAAGAGAAGTATTAGGAGTAGGAGAAGCAAAAGGATAAGCAGAAGCAGAAGGAGACGCAGAAGGAGAAGCAGCACGAGAAGTAGGAGAAGCAGGAGAAGCAGAAGCAGGAGAAGCAGAAGAAACAGAAGACGCAGAAGCAGAATGAGAAGCAGAAGGAGAAATTGAAGCAGAAGCAGAAGCAGAAGGAGAAGCAGAAGCAGAAGCAGAAAAAGGAGAAGGAGAAGCAGAAAGAGAAGCAGAAAGAAAAGCACAACGAGAAGCAGGAGAAGCAGAAGCAGGAGAAGCAGAAGCAGAAGAAACATAAGAAGGAGAAGAAGCAGAAGCAGAAGGAGAAGCAGAAACAGAAGGAAAAGCAGAAATAGAAGCAGGAGCAGCAGAAGAAGCAGCAGCAGGAGAAGCAGAAGCAGAAGAAGTCGAAGAAACAGCAGCAGAACCTGAAGCATAAGGAGATACAGGAGAAGCAGAAGAAGTAGAATCTGGAGAAGCAGAAGGAGAAGCAGAAGCAGAAAGAGAAGCAAAAGCAGAAGGAGAAGCATAAGGAGAAGCAGAAGAAACAGAAGAAGCAGAGGCAGTAGCAGAAGATGTAGAAGCAGAAGGAGAAGCAGAAGGAAAAGCAGAAGAACGAGAAGGAGAAGGAGAAGGAGAAGCAGAAGGAGAAGCAGAAAGAGAAGCACAAGAAGGAGCAGGAGAAGGAAAAGCAGCAGGAGAAGCAGAAAGAGAAGCAGAAGGAGAAGCAGGATATGCAGAAACAGGAGAAGCAGAAGCAGAAGAAACAGGAGAAGGACAAGAAGCAGAAGCAGAAGGAGAAGCAGAAACAGAAGGAGAAGCAGAAAGAGAAGGAGGGAAAGCAGAAGAGCAGAAGCAGGAGAAGCAGAAGCATAAGAATGCGAAGAAGCCGAAGCAGAACCTGAAGCAGATGGAGAAGCAGAGAAGCAGAGAGAGATCTGGAGAAGCAGATGAGACGCAGAGGAGAGCAGAGCAGAAGAGATCAAAGCAGATGAGAGCAGAGAACAGAGAGTAGAAGCAGTAGCAGT
>NW_012302001.1:0-3258 GCF_000151885.1 Dipodomys ordii | reverse complement strand
CCCCGCAGTGTTCCGCTGTGTCGCTGTTGTGTCCCGCTGTGTCCCCGCTGTGTCCCCGGTGTGTCCCGCTGTGTCCCCGCTGTGTCCCCGCTGTGTCCCCCGCTGTGTTCCCGCTGTGTCCCACTCTGTCCCCACTGTGACCTGCTTAGTTCCGCTTTGTCCCCCTGTGTCCCCCGCTGTGTCCCGCTGTGTGCCCCCTTTGTTCCCCTCTGTGTCCTGCTGTGTCCCCTGCTGTGTCCCCGCTGTGTCCCGCAGTATCCCCGCTTTGTAACGCTGGGTCCCCCTTTGTGTCCCGCTGTGTCCCCCGCTTTGTCCTGGCTGTGTCCCGCTGTGTCCCCCTGGGTCCTGATGTGTCCCCTGCTGTGTCCCCCGCTGTGTCCCGCTGTGGCCTTGCTGTGTCCCCTGCTGTTTCCCTCTGTGTCCCGCTTTGTCCTCGTTGTGTCCCCTGCTATATCCCGCTGTGTTCCTCGCTCTGTCCCTCTGGGTCCCCGCTGTGTCCCACTGTGTCCCCCGCTATATCCTGCTCTGTCCCCCGCTGTGTCCCCGCTCTGTCCCTGCTGTGTTCCACTCTCTCCCGCTGTGTGCCGCTCTGTGTCTCCTGCTGTGGCCCCCGCTGTGTCCCGCAGTATCCCGGTGTGTCCCGTTTGGCCCCCGCTGTGTCCCGCTGTTTCCCACTGTGCCCCTGCTGTGTCCCCGCTGTGTCCCGCTGTGTACCCCGCTGTGTCCCACTGTGTCCCTCTGTGTGACCCCTTTGTTCCCCTCTGTGTCCTGCTGTGTCCCCTGCTGTGTCCCCGCTGTGTCTCTCTGTGTCCCCGCCGTGTAACGCTGTGTTCCTCTTTGTGTCCCGCTGTGTCCCCCGCTGTTTCCCTGCTGTGTCCACTTGTGTCCAACTGTGTCCCGCTGTGTATCGCGCAGTGTTCTGCTGTGTTGCCCGATGTGTCCCGCTGTGTCCCGCTGTGTCCCACTGTGTCCCGCTGTGTCCCCGCTGTGTCCCCTGCTGTGTCCCGCTGTGTCCACGGCTGTGTCCCCCGCTGTGTCCTGCTCTTTCCCTCTGTTTCCCGCTGTGTCCTCGCTGGGTCCCCCGCTGGGTCCCGCTGGTTCCCCATGTGTCACGCTGTGTCCTCGCTGTGTATCCCTCTGTGTCCCGCTGTGTCCTTGCTGTGTCCCCTCTGTGTCCAACTGTGTCCCTTTTTGTCCCGCTGTGTCCCGCTGTGTCCCCACTTTGTCCCCTGCTTTGTCCCCTCTGTGTCCCGCTGTGTCCCGCTGTGACCCCCGCTGTGTCCCGCTGTGTCCCCTGCTGTGTCCCCCGCTGTGTCCCGCTGTGTCCCGTTGTGTTCTCCCTGTGTCACGCTCTGTCCCGCTTTGTCCCGCTGTGTCCTGCTGTGTCCGCCTCTGTGTCCCCAGCTTTGTCCCGCTGTGTCCCCACTGTGTCCCTGCTGTGTCCCGCTGTGTCCCTGGTGTGTCCTCGCTGTGTAAATGCTATGTCCCTCTGTGTCCCCGCTGTGTCCCACTGTGTCCCGCAGTGTCCCCCTATATCCCCTCTGTGTCCTCGCTGTATCCCCTGCTGTGTCGCACTGTGTCCCCCGCTATGTGCCGCTGTGTCCTAGCTGTGTCCCAGCTGTGTCCCGCTGTGTCCCCGTTGTTCCCCGGTTTGTCCCGACTGTCCCCCGCTGTGTCCCTCGCTGTGTACCTCTGTGTCTCGCTCTGTCCTCGCTTTGTTCCTGCGATGTCCCGGTGTGGCCCCGCTGTGTCCCTGCTGTGTTCCACTCTCTCCCGCTGTGTGCAGCTCTGTGTGCAGCTCTGTGTCCCCCGCTGTGTCCCCCTGTATCGCGGGTTGTCCCGCTTTGTTCCCCGCTGTGTCCCACTGTTTCCCACTGTGCCCCTGCTGTGTCCCTGCTGTGTCGCGCTGTGTACCCCACTGTGTCCCATTGTGTCCCGCTGTGTGCCCCCATAGCTCCCCTCTGTGTCCTGCTGTGTCCCCTGCTGTGTCCCCGCTGTGTCCCACTATGTCCCGCTGTGTCCCGCTGTGTACCCTGTAGTGTCCTGCTGTGTCCCCCGCTGTGTACCGCTGTGTCCCGCTGTGTACCCACTGTGTCCCGCTGTGTCCCCGCTGTGTCCCCTGCTGTGTCCCGCTGTGTCCCTGGCTGTGTCCCGCTCTTTCCCGCTGTGTCCCGCTGTGTCCTTGCTGTGTCCCCATTTGTGTCCCGCTGTGTATTCGCTGGGTCACCTGCTGTGTCCCGCTGTGTCCCCATGTATCACGCTCTGTCCTCTCTGTGTATCCCTCTGTGTCCCGCTGTGTCCTCGCTGTGTCCCCCACTGTGTCCTGGCTGTGATCCCCTGTGTCCCTGCTGTGTCCCCGCTGTGTCCCGCTGTGTCCCGCTGTGTCATGCTGTGTCCCCGATGTCCCCCGCTGTGTCCCGTTGTGTCCCTGCTGTCCGCATGTGTGTCCCCGCTGTCCCCCGCTGTGTCCCCCGCTGTGTCCCACTGTGTCCTCGCTGTGTCCCTCGCTGTGTCCCGCTGAGTCCCTCTGTGTCCCCGCTGTGTCCCACTGTGTCTCTGCTGTGTCCCCGCTGTGTCCCCGCTGTGTCCCTATGTGTACCGCTGTGTCTGCCTCTGTGTACCCCGCTGTGTCCTGCTGTGTCCCCCGCTGTGTCTTGCTGTGTCCTCGCTGTGTCCCCCGCTGTTTCCCGCTGTTTCCCCCGCTGTGTCACCCGCTGTGTGCCCAGCTGTGTCCGGCTGTGTCCCGCTGTGTTCCCCTGTGTCTCCCGCTGTGTCCCGCTGTGTTCTTTGCTGTGTCTCCCGCTGAGTCCCGCAGTGTCCCCCTCTGTTTACCGCTGTGTCCCCCACTTTGTCCCCCGCCGTGTCCCCGCTGTGTCCCCGCTGTGTCCCGCTGTGTCCCTGGTGTGTCCTCGCTGTGTAACCGCTATGTCCCTCTGTGTCCCCGCTGTGTCCCCGCTGTGTCCTAGCTGTGTCCAGCTGTGTCCCCGTTGTTCACCGGTTTGTACCCACTGTCCCCCGCTGTGTCCCTCGCTGTGTACCTCTATGTCCCGCTCTGTCCTCACTTTGTCCCCGCGATGTCCCGCTGTGGCCCCGCTGTGTACCCCGCTGTGTCCCACTGTGTCCCGCGGTGTGCCCCCTTTGTTCCCCTCTGTGTCCTGCTGTGTCCCCTCCTGTGTCCCCGCTGTGTCCCGCTGTGTCCCCGCTGTGTAACGCTGTTTCCCCCTTTGTGTCCCGCTGTGTCCCCCGCTGTGTCTCTGC
>NW_012302000.1:0-3258 GCF_000151885.1 Dipodomys ordii | reverse complement strand
TCATGTCTCCCGCTGTGTCCCACTGTGTTCCGCTGTGTGCCCCCTTTGTTCCCCTCTGTCTCCTGCTTAGTCCCCTGCTGTGTCCCCGCTGTGTCCTGCTGTGTCCCCGCTGTGTAACGCTGTGTCCCCCTTTGTGACCCGTTGTGTCCCCCGCTGTGTCCTTGCTGTGTCCCTTGGTGTCCCGCTGTGTCCCGCTGTGTACCCTGCAGTGTCCTGCTGTGTCGGCCGATGTGTCCCGCTGTGTCCCGCTGTGTCCCCACTGTGTCTCCCTGTGTCCCCGCTGTGTCCCCTGCTGTGTCCCGCTGTGTCCCCGGCTGTGTCCCCCGCTGTGTCCCACTCTTTCACGATGTGTTCTGCTGTGTCCTTGCTGTGTCCCCATTTGTGTCCCGCTGTGTCCTTGCCTCTTCCCCCGCTGGGTCCCGCTGTGTCCCCACGTGTCACGCTGTGTCCTCGCTGTGTATCCCTCGGTGTTCCGCTGTGTCCTTGCTGTGTCCCCCTCTCTGTCCCCACTGTGATCCGATGTGTCCCTGCTGTGTCCCCGGCTGTGTCCCCCGCTGTGTCCCGCTCTTTCCCGCTGTGTCCCGCTGTGTCCTTGCTGTGTCCCAATTTGTGTCGCGCTGTGTCCTCTCTGTGTCCCCCGCTGGGTCCCGCTGGGTCCCCATGTGTCACGCTGTGTCCTCACTGTTTATCCCTCTGTGTCCCTCTCTGTCCTCGCTGTGTCCCACACTGTGTCCCCGCTGTGACCCGCTGTGTCCCTGCTGTGTCCCTGCTGTGTCCCGCTGTGTCCCACTGTGTCCCGCTGTGTCCCCGATGTCCCCCGCTGTGTCCTGTTGTGTCCCCACTGTCTGCGTGTGTGTCCCCGCTGTCCCCCGCAGTGTCCCCCACTGTGTCCTGCTGTGTCCTCGCTGTGTCCCCAGCTGTGTCCCGCTGTGTCCCCCGCTGTGTCACCCGCTGTGTCCCGCTGTTTCCCACTGTGCCGCTGCTGTGTCCCAGCTGTGTCCCGCTGTGCACCCCGCTGTGTCCCACTGTGTCCCGCTGTGTTCCCCCTTTGTTCCCCTCTGTGTCCTGCTGTGTCCCCTGCTGTGACCCCGCTGTGTCCCGCTGTGTCCCCGCTGTGTAACGCTGTGTCCCCCTTTGTGTCCCGCTGTGTCCTTGCTGTGTCCCCCACTGTGTCCCCGCTGTGACCCGATGTGTCCCTGCTGTGTCCCCCGCTTAGTCCCGCTGTGTCCCTGGCTGTGTCCCCTGCTGTGTCCCGCTCTTTCCCGCTGTGTCCCGCTGTGTCCTTGCTGTGTCCCCATTTGTGTCCTGCTGTGTCCTCTCTGTGTCCCCCGCTGTGTCCCGCTGTGTCCCCATGTGTCACGCTGTGTCCTCTCTGTGTATCCCTCTGTGTCCCGTTGTGTCCTCGCTGTGTCCCACACTGTGTCCCCGCTGTGACCCGCTGTGTCCCTGCTGTGTCCCTGCTGTGTCCCGCTGTGTCCCGCTGTGTCCCCGATGTCCTCCGCTGTGTCCCGTTTTGTCCCCGCTGTCTGTATGTTTGTCCCCGCTGTCCCCCGCTGTGTCCCCCACTGTGTCCCGCTGTGTCCTCGCTGTGTCCCCAGCTGTATCCCGCTGTGTCCCCGCTGTGTTCCCCACTGTGTCCCGCTGTGGCCCCGCTGTGTCCGCTGTGTCCTGCTTTGTCCCTGCTGTCCGCTGCTGTTTCACCGCTGTCCTCCGCTGTGTCCTCCGCTGTTTCCCGATGTGTCCTCGGTGTGTCTCACTGTGTCCCTGCTTTGTCTCCGCTGTGACCCGCTGTGTCCCTGGTGTGTCCTCGCTGTGTAACCGCTGAGTCCCTCTGTGTCCCCGCTGTGTCCCTGCTGTGTCCCCGCTGTGTCCTGCTGTGTCCCCGCTTTGTCCCCTCAGTGTCTAAATGTGTACCGCTGTGTCTGCCTCTGTGTACACGGCTGTGTCCTGCTGTGTCTCCCGCTGTGTCCTGCTGTGTCCTCGCTGTGTCCCCCTCTGTTTCCCGCTGTTTTCCCCTCTGTGTCACCCGCTGTGTCCTTTGATGTGTCCCCAGCTGAGTCCCGCTGTGTCCCACGCTGTTTACCGCTGTATCCCCCACTGTGTCCCCCGCTTTGTCCCCTCTGTCCCCCGCTGTGTCCCCGCTGTGTCCCGCTGTGTCCCGATGTGTCCCGCTGTGTCCCTCTGTGTCCCCGCCATTTCCCACTGTGACCCCCGCGCTGTCTTGCTGTGTCCCCGTTGTCCACCGGTGTGTCCCGCTCTTTCCCGCTGTGTCTTGCTGTGTCTTGCTGTGTCCCCATTTGTGTCCCGCTTTGTCCTCTCTGTGTCCCCCGCTGTGTCCCGCTCTGTCCCCATTTGTCACGCTGTGTCCTCTCTGTGTATCCCTCTGTGTCCCGTTGTGTCCTCGCTGTGTCCCACACTGTGTCCCCGCTGTGACCCGCTGTGTCCCCGATTTCCCCCGCTGTGTCCCGTTGTGTCCCCTGCTGTGTCCCACTCTGTGTCCCCACTGTGTGCCGCTGTACCCCGCTGTGTCCCCCGCTGTGTCCCCCGCTGTGTCACGCTTTTTCCCGCTGTGTCCCGCTGTGTCCTCTCTGTGTCCCCTGCTGTGCCCGCTGTGTCCCCATGTGTCACGCTGTGTCCTCTCTTTGTATCCCTCTGTGTCCCGCTGTGTCCTCGCTGTGTCCTCCACTGTGTCCCCGCTGTGACCCGCTGTGTCCCTGCTGTGTCCCTGCTGTGTCCTGCTGTGTCCCGCTGTGTCCCGCTGTGTCCCGCTGTGTCTCCGATGTCCCCTGCTGTGTCCCGTTGTGTCCCCGCTGTATCCCGCTGTGTCCCCGCTGTCCCCCGCTGTGTCCCGCTGTGTCCCGGCTGTCCCCAGGGGTGACCCCGCTGTCCCCCGCTGTATCCCCCTCTGTGTCCCGCTGTGTCCCGTTTTGTCCTGCTGTGTCCCGTTGTGTCCCCCCAGTGTCCTTGCTGTGTCCTCGCTGTGTCCCCCGCTGTGTCTCGCTGTGTCCCTCCTGTGTCCCCGCTGTCCCCCGCTGTATCCCAGTGTGTCCCCGCTGTCCCCAGCTGTGTCACCGCTGTCACCCACTGTGTCCCCGCTGTGTCTCCCTGCTGTCCTCGGCTGTGTCCCCTCTGTGTCCCGCTGTGTCTTCGCTATGTCCCGCTGTGTCCTAGCTGTGTCTGGCTGTGTACCCGCTGTCCCCCGCTGTGTCCCCTGCTGTGTCCCCGTTGTGTCCAACTGTGTCCCGTTTTGTCCCGCTG
>NW_012301999.1:0-3259 GCF_000151885.1 Dipodomys ordii | reverse complement strand
GGACACAGCGGGGGACACAGCGGGAAACAGCGAGGGACACAGCATCGATAGAGCGGGGACACAGCGGGAAACAGCGGGGTACACAGCGGGGGACACAACGGGACACAGTGGGGGACATAGTGGGACACAACAGGACACAGTGGGGCACAGCAGGACACAGCGGGGGACACGGCGATGACAAAGCGGACACAGCGGGGGACACAGTGGGACAGAGCAGGGTACACAGCAGGGGACACAGACGGACCCAGCGGGACACAGTGGGGGACACAGGGGGGACACAGCGGGACACAGCGGGGGACACAGCGAGGACACATTGGGACACAGCGGGGACACAGCAGGACTCAGCGGGGGACACAGCAGTACACAGCGAGACACAGCGGTACACAGTGGAGCACAGCAGGGACAGGGCGGGGGACAAAGCGGGACACAGCGGGACACAGCGGGGGACACAGCGGGGGACACAGAGGGGTACACAGCGGGACACAGCAGTGGACAAAGCAGGACACAGTGAGGGACACAGCGAGGACACTGCGGGACTTTGCGGGAGACACAGCGAGGACACAGCGTGACACAGCGGAACACAGCGGGACACAGCAGGGACACAGCAGGGGACACAGCGGGACACAGAGGGGGACACAGTGGGACCCAGCGGGGGACACAGCGGGACACAGCGGGACACAGCGAGGGACACAGCGATGACAAAGCGGGACACAGCGGGGATATAGCGGGACTCAACACGGTCACAGCGGGACACAGCAGGACACAGCGGGACACAGCGGGGACACAGCAGGGGACAGAGCGGGACACAGCGGGGGACACAGCGGGACACAGCGGGGGACACAGGAGGGACAAAGGGGACACAGCAGGGGACACAGCGAGGACACAGCGGGACACATCTGGGACACAGCGGGAATCAGCGGGGGACACAGCGGGACACAGCGGGGACACAGCAGGGACACAGCGGGAGACACAGTGGGACAGAGCAGGGGACACAGCAGGGGACACAGAGGGACAGAGCGGGACACAGCAGGGGACACAGGGGGGACACAGCGGGACACAGGGGGGACACAGTGAGGACACATTGGGAAACAGCGGGGACACAGCGGGACTCAGAGGGGGACACAGCAGTACACAGCGGGACACAGCGGGGCACAGCAGGGACACAGCGGGGGACAGTGGAGACAAAGAGAGGACACAGCGGGACACAGCGGTGACACAGCTGGACACAACGGAGTACACAGCGGGACACAGCGGGCACAAAGCGGGGACAGAGCGGGACACAGCTGGACACAGCGGGACATAGCGGGGGACACAGCGGGACACAGAGGGGGACACAGTGAGGACACAGTGGGACAAAGCAGGGGACACAGCGAGGACACAGCGGTGACACAGCTGGACACAAAGAAGTACACAGCGGGACACAGTGGGCACACAGCGGGGACAAAGCGGGACACAGCGGGGAACACAGGGAGGACACAGCATGACCCAGTGGGACACAGCGTCGATAAAGCGGGGACACAGTGGGACACAGCGGGGTACACAGCTGTGGACACAACGGGACAGAGTGTGGGCACAGTGGGACACAGCGGGACAGAGTGGCACACAGACTGGATAAAGTGTGAAACACAGCGGGGGATACAGGGGGGACACAGCGGGACACAGGGGGGGACACAGCGAGGACACATTGGGACACAGCGGGGACACAGCGGGACTCAGCGGGGGACACAGCAGTACACAGCGGGACACAGCGGGACACAGCGGGTCACAGCAGGGACAGACCGGGTGACACAGAGGGGTACACAGCGGGACACAGCAGTGGACAAAGCAGGACACAGCGGGGGACACAGCGAGGACACTGCGGGACACTGCGGGAGACACAGCAAGGACACAGTGGAACACAGCGGGACACAGCGGGACACAGCAGTGACACAGAAGGGACCCAGCGGGACACAACCAGGGACACAGCGGGACACAGCGGGGCCACAGGGAGGACACAGCAGGACACAGCGGGGGACACAGCGGGAAACAGCGAGGGACACAGCATCGATAGAGTGGGGACACAGCGGGGTACACAGCTGGGGACACAACGGGACACAGTGTGGGACATAGCGGGACACAACAGGACACGGTGGGACACAGCGGGACACAGCGGGGGACACACCGATGACAAAGCGGGACACAGCGGGGGACACAGTGGGACAGAGCAGGGTACACAGCAGGGGACACAGAGGGACCCAGCGGGACCCAGCGGGGGACACAGTGGGGACACAGCGAGACACAGCAGGGGACACAGCGAGGACACATTGGGACACAGCGGGGACACAGCAGGACTCAGCGGGGGACACAGTAGTACACAGCGAGACACAGCGGTACACAGCGGAGCACAGCAGGGACACAGCGGGGGACAAAGCGGGACACAGCGGGAAACAGCTGGGGACACAGAGGGGTACACAGCAGGACACAGCAGTGGACAAAGCAGGACACAGTGAGGGACACAGCGAGGACACTGCGGAACTCTGCGGGAGACACAGCGAGGACACAGCGTGACACAGCGGAACACAGCGGGACACAGCAGGGACACAGCAGGGGACACAGCGGGACACAGAGGGGGACACAGCGTGACACAGCGGGTAACACAGCGATGACAAAGCGGGACACAGCGGGGATATAGCGGGACTCAACACGGTCACAGCGGGACACAGCAGGACACAGCGGGACACAGCGGGGACACAGCAGGGGACAGAGCAGGACACAGCAGGGGACACAGCGAGACACAGCGGGGGACACAGGGGGAAAAAGGGTACACAGCAGGGGACACAGCGAGGACACAGCGGGACACATCTGGGACACAGCGGGAATCAGCGGGGGACACAGCAGGACACAGAGGGACACAGCGGGGACACAGCAGGGACACAGCGGGGGACACAGTGGGACAGAGCAGGGGACACAGCAGGGGACACAGAGGGACAGAGCGGGACACAGCAGGGGACACAGGGGGGACACAGCGGGACACAGGGGGGGACACAGTGAGGACACATTGGGAAACAGCGGGGACACAGCGGGACTCAGAGGGGGACACAGCAGTACACAGCGGGACACAGCGGGGCACAGCAGGGACACAGCGGGGGACACAGCGGGAAACAGCGAGGGACACTGCGGGGGACACAGCGGGACACAGTGTGGAACACAGAGAGTACACAGCGGGACCCAGCGGGACACAGCATCGATACAGCGGGGACACAGCGTGACACAGCAGTGA
>NW_012301998.1:0-3259 GCF_000151885.1 Dipodomys ordii | reverse complement strand
TAGCAGGACACAGCGGGGTACACAGCGTGACACAGCGGGACACAGCGGGGGACACAGCGGGGGCCGCAGCGGGACACAGCGGGACACAGCGGGGGACACAGCGGGGGACAGCAGGGGACAGAGAGGGGACACAGCGGGGACACAGCTGGACACAGCGGGGTACACAACGGGACACAGCGGGCACACAGTGGGGACACAGCGGGACACAGCGGGACACAGAGGGGACACAGCGGGACAGAGCGGGACACAGCGAGGACACATTGGGACACAGCGGGGACACAGCGGAACTCAGCGAGGGACACAGCAGTGCACAGCGGGAAACAGCGGGACACACCAGGGACACTGAGGGACACAGAGGTGACACAGAGGGGACTCAGCGGGGACACAGCGGGGGACAAAGCAGAACACCATGGGACACAGTGTGACACAGCAGGACACAGCGGGGACACAGCGGGGACACAGCAGGACCCAGCGGGACACAGCATTGATACAGCTGGCACACAGCGTTACACAGCGGGGTACACAGCTGGGGACACAATGGGTCACAGTGGGGGACACAGCGGGACACAGCGGGACACAGTGGGAAACAGCGGGGACAAACCTTGAGACACAGCGGGGGACAGAGCGGGAGACAGCGGGGGACACAGCGAGGACACAGCAGGACACAGCGGGGGCACAGCGAGGATTCAGCGGGGGACACAGCGGGGGACAGAGCGGGACACCACGGAACAGAGCGGGACACAGCGGGAAATATCGGTGACCCTGCAGGGACACAGCTGGGCACAGCGGGGGACACAGCAGTATACAGCGGGCCACAGCGGGACACAGACAGGGACACAGAGGGGTACACAGTGCGACACAGCGGGGAACACAGCGAGGACACAAAGGGACACATCGGGGGACACAGCAAGGACACAGCGGAACACTGCGTGGGACACAGCAAGGACAAAGCGGGACATAGCGGGACACAGCGGGACACAGCAGGAACACAGCAGTAGACACAGTGGGACACAGCGGGGGACACAGCGGGTCACAACGGGGGACACAGCGAGGACACCCAGGACCCAGTGGGACACAGCGCCGATACAGCGGGGACACAGCGGGGACTCACCGTGCGACACAGCCGGGACAAAGCGGGACACCACGGACACAGCGGGACATAGCGGGACACAGCGGGGACACTGCGGGAACATAGCGGGACACAGCAGGATACACAGCGGGACACAGTGGGACACAACGGGGGACACAGTAGGGACACAGCGGGACACAGCGGGGGACACTGCAAGGACACAGCGGGACACAGCGGTGACACAGAAGTGTGTCAGCGGGGGACACAGCAGGGGACAAAGCGGGACACCACGGGACACAGTGGGACACAGTGGGACACAACGGGGACACTGCGGGGACATAACAAGACAAAGCAGGGGACACAGCGGGACACAGCGGTCCACAATGGGGGACACAGCGCGTGACAGAGAGCGGACACAGAGGGACACAGCGGGGACACAGCTGGACACAGCGGGGTACACAGCGGGACACAGCGAGCACACAGAGGGACACAGCCGGGGACACAGCAGAACACAGCGGGGGACACAGCGCGTGACAGAGAGGGGACACAGCGGGACACAGCGGGGGACACACCAGGACACAACGGGGGACACAGCGAGGACACAGCGGGACACAGCGGAGGACAGCGGGGGACACAGCGGGACACAGCGGGGACACAGCAATGGACACAGAGGGCCACAGCGGGGGACAGAGCAGGACACGGTGGGGGACACAGCAAGGGACACATCAGGACACAGCGGGACACACTGGGAACACAGGGGGGACACAGCGGGACACAGCGGGGGAAACAGCGAGGACACATTGGGACACAGCGGATACACAGCGGGACTCAGCGGGGGACACAGCAGTACACAGCGGGACACAGCGAGACACAGTGGGACACAGTGGGGGACAAAGCGGGACACAGCGAGGGACACAGAGGGGTACACAGCGGCACACAGTGGGGAACACAGCGAGGACACAACGGGACCCAGCAAGACACAGCGTCGATGTAGAGGAGACATAGCCAGACACAGTTGGGTACACAGCTGGGGACACAAAGGGACACAGCGGGGAACACAGCGAGGACACAGCGGAACACAGCTTGGGACACAGCGAGGACACAGCGGGACACAGCGGGACACAGCGGGGACACAGGGAGGGCACAGCGGGACACAGAGGGGGACACAGAGGGACACAGGGGGGACACAGGGAGGACACAGTGGGACACAGCGGGGACACAGCAGGGACGCACCTGGGGACACAGCGTGGGACACAGCGAGGATACAGTGGGACACAGCGGGACACAGCGGGACACAGCGGGGACACAGCAGTAGACACAGCAGGACCAGGACCCTGTGGGGGACAGAGCGGGACACAGCGGGGACTCACCAGGGGACACAGCGGGGGACAAACTGGGACACCGCGGGACACACTGGGACACAGCGGGACACAGCGGGGACACTACGGGAACATAGCAGGACACAGCGGGGTACACAGCGGGACACAGCGGGGGACACAGCGGGGACAGAGCGGGACACAGCTGGATACATCAGGGGACACAGCGGGACACAGCGGGGACACAGCAGTGGACAGAGCGGGACACAGCGGGGACACCGTGGGACACCGTGGGACACAGCGGGGGACACAGCGGGGGACGCAGCGGGACACAGCGCTACACAGCCGAGGACACAGTGAGGACACAGCGGGATACATCGGAGGACACAGCAGGACACAGCGGGGACACAATAGTGGACACAGTGAGACACAGCGCGGGACACAGCGGGGGATACATGGGGGACAGAGCGGGACACAGCGGGACACAGGGTCGATACAGCAGCGACACAACTTTACACAGCATGGTACACAGCTGTGGACACAACGGGACACAGTGGGGGCACAGCGGGACACAGCGGGACACAGTGGGACACAGCGGGGACAAGGCGTGGGACACAGCGGGGTACATAGCGGGAGACAGCGGGGGACACAGCGACGACACAGCGGACACAGCGGGGTCACAACGGGACTCAGCGGGGGACACAGCAGTACACAACGGGACACAGCGGGACACAGCGGGGACATATTAGGGACAAAGCGGGGGACACAGCGGGGACACATCAGGGACACAGCGGGGAACACAGCGGGACACAGTGGGAGACACAGGGAGGACACAGCGGGACACAGCGGGGACACATCAGGGACACAGCGGGGG
>NW_012301997.1:0-3259 GCF_000151885.1 Dipodomys ordii | reverse complement strand
TCCCCTGCTGTGTCCCGCTGTGTCGCACTGTGTCCCGCTGTGTCCCCGCAGGTTCACCTCTGTTTCCCACTGTGTCGCGTTGTGTGCCGCTGTGTTCTCGCTGAGTCCCCTACTGTCTCCCTCTCTGTCCCCCGCTGTGTCTCACGCTTTGTCCCCGCTGTGTCCCACTGTGTACCGCTGTGTCCGGCTGTGCCCCCACTGTGTCCCGTTGTGTCCACAGCTGTTTACCACGCTGTGTACCACGCTGTGTCCCGCTGTGTCCCGCTTTGTCCTCGCTGTGTTCCCTGCTGTGTCCCGCTGTGTCCACCACTGTGTCCCCAGCTGTGTCCTCGCTGTGTCCCTGCTGTGTCCTGCTGTGTCCTCACTGGGACCACCACTGTGTGTCGCTGTGTCCACCGCTGTGTCCCGCTGTGTCCAGCTGTGTCCCGCTGTGTCCCCGCTGTGTCCCGCTGTGTCTCCCGCTTTGTCCCGCTGTGTCCCACTGTGTCCCCGCTGTGTCCCGCTGTGTCCCGCTGTGTCCCCGCTGTGTGCCCGCTCTGTCCCGCTGTGTATCCCGCTGTGTCCAGTTGTGTAACCGCTGTGTCTCGCTGTGGCCACTCTCTGTCTCCGCTGTCCCCCGCTGAGTCCCCCGCTGTGTCCCGCTGTGTCCCGCTGTGTCCCCCGCTTTGTCCTGCTGTGTCCCGCAGTGTCCCCGCTGTGTCCCGCTGTGTAACACTGTGTCCCGTGGTGTCCCACTTTGTCCCACGCTGTGTCCCCCGCTGAGTCCCCTCTGTGTCACCGCTGTGTCCCCCTGTGTCCTCGCTGTGTCCCCCGCTGTCTCCCGCTTTGTCCCTCGCTGTGTTCCGCTCTGTCCCACTGTGTCCCCGCTGTGTCCCCAGCTGCGTCCCGCTGTGTCCCGCTGTGTCCCGCTGTGTCCCTGCTGTATCGACGCTGTCTCCTGCTGGGTCCTGCTGTGTCCTCGATGTGTTCCCCGCTGTGTCCCGCTGTGTCCCCAGCTGTGTCTCCCGCTGTGTCCCGCTGTGTCCTCGCTGGGTCCCCTGCTGTGTCCCGCTGTGACACTCGCTGTGTTCCGCTTTGTCCCGCTATGTCCCGCTGTGTCCCCGCTGTGTGCCCCCTGTGTCCCGTTGTGTACTCTGTTGTGTCCAGCTGTGTCACCGTTGTGTCTCGCTTTGGCCCCTCTCTGTCTCCGCTGTCCCCCGCTGTGTCCCCCGCTGTGTCCCGCTGTGTCCCGCTGTGTCCCCCGCTTTGTCCCGCTGAGTCCCATCTGTGTCGCCGCTGTGTCCCGCTGTGTCCTCGCTGTGTCCCCGGCTGTCTGCCGCTTTGTCCCCGCTGTGTTCCGCTGTGTCCTCGCTTTTTTACCCTCTGTGTCCCGCTGTGTCCCTGCTGTATCGACGCTGGGTCTCGCTGGGTCCCGCTGTGTCATTCCTGTGTCCCCCGCTGTGTCCCTGCTGTGTCCCCGCTGTGTCCCGCTGTGTACTGCTGTGTCCCCCGCTGAGTCCCGTTGTGTCCCTCTGTGTCCACCGCTGTGTCCCCCGCTATGTCTTGCTGTGTCCCCCGCTGTGTCCCACTGTGTCCTTGCTGTGTCCCCCGTTGTGTGCCGCTGTGTCCTCGCTGTGTCCCCCGCTGTTTCCCACTGTGTCCTGCTGTGTCACGCTGTTTCCCCGCTGTGTTCCTCTGTGTACCCCGCTGTGTCCAGCTTTGTCCCCGCTGTGTCTCGCTGTGTCCCACGCTCTGTCCCCCACTGTGTCCCGCTGTGTCCCCCGCTGTTTCCCACTGTGTACCCCACTGTGTACCACTGTGTCCCCGCAGGTTCCCCTCTGTTTCCCGCTGTGTCCCGCTGTGTTCCGTGGTGTCCTCGCTGTGTCCCCCTGCTGTGTCCCGTTGTGTCCCGCTGTGTCCTGGCTTTGTCCCCCACTGTGTCCCGCTGTGTCCCCCGCTGTTTCCCACTGTGTCCCCCAATGTGTACCACTGTGTCCCCGCAGGTTCCCCTCTGTTTCCCGCTGTGTCCCGCTGTGTTCCGTGGTGTCCTTTCTGTGTCCCCCTGCTGTGTCCCGCTGTGTCCCGCTGTGTCCCCCACTGTGTCCCCTGCTGTGTCCCTATGTGTCCCACGCTTTGTCTCCCTGTGTCCCCGCAGTTTCCCCGCTGTGTCCCGCTGTTTCCCACTGTGTTCTGTGGTGTCCCGCTTTGTCCCCCGCTGTGTCCCCCGGTGAGTCGCTGCTGTGTCCCCGCTTTGTCCCGCTGAGTCCTCCATGTGTCCCCCGCTGTGTCCCGCTGTGTCCCCCGCTGTGTCCCGCTGTGTCCACTGCTGGGACCCGGCTGTGTCCGGCTGTTTCCCGCTGTGTCCTCACTGTGTCCCACTCTGTGTTCGGTTGTGTCCTCGCTGTGTCCCCCGCTGTGTCCCGCTGTGTCCCCCGCTGTGCCCTGCAGTGTCCCGCTCTGTCCCGCTGTGTCCTCGCTGTGTCCCGCTGTGTCCCACTGTGTCCCCCACTGTTTCCCCTGCTGTGTCCAGCTGTGTCCCCCACTGTGTCCCACTCTGTCCCCCTCTGTGTCCCGCTGTGTCCCCCGCTGTGTCCCACTGTGTCCCCACAGTGTCACTGCTGTTTCCTGCTGTGTCCCGCTGTGTTCCGTGGTGTCCCTCTTTGTCTCCCGCTGTGTCCCCCGCTGTGTCCCGCTGTGTCCGACTGTGTCCCGCTGTGTCCCCGCTGTGTCCCGCTGTGTCTCGCTGTGTCCCACTGCGTCCCACTGTGTCCCGCTATGCCCCCACTGTGTCCCGTTGTGTCCACAGCTTTGTACCATGCTGTGTAACGCTGTGTCTCCGCTGTATCGACGCTGTGTCCCGCTGGGTCCCGATGTGTCCTCGCTGTGTTCCACGCTGTGTCCAGCTGTTTCCCCCACTTTGTCCCCCACTGTGTCCTCGCTGTGTCCCCCGCTGTGTCCCTCTGTGTCCCGCTGTGTCCTCGCTGTGTCCCCCGCTGTTTCCCGCTGTGTCCTGCTGTGTCACGCTGTTTCCCCGCTGTGTCCCAGCTGTGTCCCTCTGTGTACCCCGCTCTGTCCAGCTTTGTCCCCGCTGTGTCTCGCTGTGTCCCACGCTCTGTCCCCCACTGTGTCCCGCTGTGTCCCCCGCTGTTTCCCACTGTGTCCCCAACTGTGTACCACTGTGTCCCCGCAGGTTCCCCTCTGTTTCCCGCTGTGTCCCGCTGTGTTCCCTGGTGTCCTCGCTGTGTCCCCCTGCTGTGTCCCGTTGTGTCCCGCTGTGTCC
>NW_012301996.1:0-3259 GCF_000151885.1 Dipodomys ordii | reverse complement strand
CAGAAGGAGAAGTAGAAGAAGGAGAAGGAGAAGGAAGAGCTTGCAGAAGCAATAGGAGAAGCAGAAAGAGAAGCAGAAGCAGAATGAGAAGCAGAAAGAGAAGCAGTAGAAGCAGAAGAAGCAGGAAAAGCAGAAGCAGAAGAAAGAGAAGAAGAAGAAGAAGAAGAAGAAGAAGAAGAAGAAGAAGAAGAAGAAGAAGAAGAAGAAGAAGAAGAAGAAGAAGAAGAAGCATAAGGAGAAGCATAAGGAGAAGCAAAAGGAGAAGCATAAGGAGAAGTATAAGGAGAAGCAGTAGAAGCAGAAGAAGCAGAAGCAGGAGAAGCAGAAGCAGAAGAAAAAGAATAAGCAAAAGACGAAGAAGCAGAAGCAGTGGGAGAAGCAGAAGAAGGAGAAGGAGAAGGAGCAGCAGAAGGAGAAGCAGAAGCAGAAAGAGAAGCAGAAACAGAAGGAGAACAAGAAGGAGAAGCAGGAGAATCAGAAGAAGCAGAAAGAGAAGGAGAAGAAGGAGAAGCAGAAGTAGAGTCAGAAGAAACAGAAGAAGAAGAAGCAGAAGAAACAGAAGCAAAAGAAACAGAAGAAGGAGAAGAGCAGAATCAGAAGCAGAAGGAGAAGCAGAAGCAGAAGGAGAAGCAGAAAGAGAAGCAGGAGAACCAGAAGAAGCAGGAGAAGCAGAAGCAGAAGAAACAGGAGAAGCCGAAGAAGCAGAAGCAGAATCTGAAGCAGAAGGAGAAACAGAAGAAGCACAATCTGAAGCAGAAGCAGAAGAAACAGAAATAGTAGAATAAGCAGAAGCAGAAGCACCAGGACAAGCAGAAGAACAAGAAGGAGAAGGCGAAAGAGAAGGAGTAGGAGTGGAGAAGCAAAAGGATAAACAGAAGCAGAAAGAGACGCAGAAGGAGAAGCAGCACGAGAAGTAGGAGAAGCAGGAGAAGAAGAAGCAGGAGAAGCAGAAGAAACAGAAGACGCAGAAGCAGAATGAGAAGCAGAAGGAGAAATTGAAGCAGAAGGAGAAGAAGAAGCAGAAGGAGAAGCAGAAGAAAGAGAAGGAGAAGTAGAAGCAGAAAGAGAAGCAGAAAGAGCAGCACAACGAGAAGCACAACGAGAAGCAGAAGCAGGAGAAGCAGAAGCAGAAGAAACATAAGAAGGAGAAGAAGCAGAAGCAGAAGGAGAAGCAGAAACAGAAGGAAAAGCAGAAATAGAAGCAGGAGCAGCAGAAGAAGCAGCAGCAGGAGAAGCAGAAGCAGAAGAAGCCGAAGAAGCAGAAGCAGAACCTGAAGCATAAGGAGATACAAGAGAAGCAGAAGAAGCAGAATCTGGAGAAGCAGAAGGAGAAGCAGAAGCAGAAAGAGAAGCAAAAGCAGAAGGAGAAGCAGAAGAAACAGAAGAAGCAGAGGCAGTCGCAGAAGAAGCAGAAGATGCAGAAGCAGTCGTAGAAGCAGAAGAAGGAGAAGCAGAAGGAGAAGCATAAAGAGAAACAGAAGGAGAAGCAGGAGAAGCAGAAGCAGGAGAAGCAGAATCAGAAGAAATAGAAGAAGGAGAAGAAGCAGAAGCAGAAAGAGAAGCAGAAACAGAAGGAGAAGCAGAAATAGAAGCAGAAGAAGCCGAAGAAGCAAAAGCAGAAACTAAAGCAGAAGGAGAAGCAGAAGAAGCAGAATATGGAGACGAAGAAGGAGAACCAGAAGGAGAAGCAGAAGCAGAAAGAGAAGCAAAAGCAGAAGGAGAAGCAGAAGAAACAGAAGAAGCAGAATCAGTAGTAGAAGAAGCTGAAGATGCAGAAGCAGAAAGAGAAGCAGAAGGAATAGCAGAAGAACGAGAAGGAGAAATAGAAGGAGAAGCAGGAAAAGCAGAAGAAACAGAAGCAGACGGAGAAGCAGAAGAAGGAGAAGGAGAAGCCGGAGCAGAAGAAGAAGCAGGAGGAAAAGCACAAGGAGAAGGAGATAAAGAAGGAGAAGCAGGAAATGCAGAAGACGCAGAAGCAGAAGGAGAAGAAGAAGGAGAAGAATCAGAGTCAGAAGAAGCAGAAGCAGAAATAGAAAGAGAAGCCGACGAAGAGAAGCAGAACGAGAAGCAGGAGAAGCAGAAGAAGCAGAAGCGGGAGAAGCAGAAGAAGAAGAAACAGAAGAAGGAGAAGGAGGAGAAGCAGAAGGAGAAGCAGAAAGAGAAGCAGGAATAGCAGAAGAAGCAGAAGCAGGAGAAGCAGAAGGAGAAGAAACAGGAGAAGGACAAGAAGCAGAAAGAGAAGCAGTAGAAGCAGAAGAGGCAGGAAAAGCAGAAGCAGAAGAAAGAGAAGAAGAAGAAGACGAAGAAGAAGAAAAAGAAGCAGCAGCATAAGGAGAAGTATAAGAAGAAGCATAAGGAGAAGTATAAGGAGAAGCAGCAGAAGGAGAAGAAGCAGAAGCAGGAGAAGCTGAAGCAGAAGAAAAAGAATAAGCAAAAGAAGCAGAAGCAGAAGCAGTGAGAGAAGCAGAAAAAGGAGAAGGAGAAGGAGCAGCAGAAGGAGAAGCAGAAGCAGAAAGAGAAGCAGAAACAGAAGGAGAACAAGAAGGAGAAGCAGGAGAATCAGAAGAAGCAGAAAGAGAAGGAGAAGAAGGAGAAGCAGAAGTAGAATCAGAAGAAACAGAAGAAGAAGCAGAAGAAACAGAAGCAAAAGAAACAGAAGAAGGAGAAGAGCAGAAGCAGAAGCAGAAGGAGAAGCAGAAGCAGAAGGAGAAGCAGAAAGAGAAGCAGGAGAACCAGAAGAAGCAGGAGAAGCAGAAGCAGAAGAAACAGGAGAAGCCGAAGAAGAAGAATCAGAATCTGAAGCAGAAGGAGAAACAGAAGAAGCACAATCTGAAGAAGAAGCAGAAGAAACAGAAATAGTAGAATAAGCAGAAGCAGAAGCACCGGACAAGCAGAAGAACAAGAAGGAGAAGGCGAAAGATAAGGAATAGGAGTAGGAGAAGCAAAAGGATAAGCAGAAGCAGAAAGAGACGCAGAAGGAGAAGCAGCACGAGAAGTAGGAGAAGCAGGAGAAGCAGAAGGAAGAGAAGCAGAAGAAATAGAAGACGCAGAATCAGAATGAGAAGCAGAAGGAGAAATTGAAGCAGAAGGAGAAGGAGAAGCAGAAGGAGAAGCAGAAGAAGGAGAAGGAGAAGCAGAAAGAGAAGCAGAAAGAGAAGCACAACCAGAAGCAGGAGAAGCAGAAGCAGGAGAAGCAGAAGCATTAAGAAACATAAGAAGGAGAAGAAGCAGAAGCAGAAGGAGAATCAGAAACAGTGAT
>NW_012301995.1:0-3259 GCF_000151885.1 Dipodomys ordii | reverse complement strand
ATAGCGGGGGACACAGCGAGAACACGGCGGCGGACACAGCGAGGACACATGTCGGGACCCAGCGGGACAGAGCGTCGATACAGCGGGCACACAGCGTTACACAGCGTGGTACACAGCTGTAGACACAACGGGACTCAGTGGGGGCACAGCGGGACACAGCGGGACACAGTGGGACACAGCGGGGACAAAGCGTGAGACACAGCGGCGGACAGAGCTGGAGACAGCGGGGGACACAGCGAGGACACAGTGGGACACAGCGGTGACACAGCGGGGACTCAGCGGGGGACACAGCGGGGGACAAAGAGGGACACCACGGAACACAGCGGGACACAGCGGGAAACAGCAGTGACCCTGCCTGGACAAAGTGGGACACAGCGGGGGACACAGCGGGGGACAGTGGAGACAGAGAGTGGCCACAGCGAGACAAGGCGGTGAAATAGCTGGACACAGCGGGGTACACAGCGGGACACAGCGGGCACACAGCGGGGACACAGCGGGACACAGCGGGACAAAGCGGGCGACACAACGGGACACAGCAGGCGACACAACGGGACACAGCAGGCACACAGCGGGGACACAGCGGGACACCGAGGGACACAGCGGGTACAGAGCAGGACACAGCCGGACACAGCGGGACACAGCGGGGGACACAGCGGGACACAGTGAGGGACCCAGTGAGGACACAGCGGGACACAGCAGGGGACACAGCGAGGACACAGCGGGGGACACAGCGGGGAACACAGCGAGGATACAGCATGACACAGCGGGACACAGCGTCGATAAAGCGGGGACACAGCGTTACATAGCGTGGTACACAGCTGTTGACACAACGGGACACAGTGGGGGCACAGCTGGACACAGCGGGACACAATGGGACACAGCGGGGACACAGTGGGACACAGCGGGACACATCACGGGACAAGGCGGGACACAGTGTGGGACAGAGCGTGGGACACAGCGAGACACAGCGGAGACAAAACTGGACACAGCGCGGTACACAGAGGGACACAGCAGGGACACAGTGGGAAAACAGCGTGACACAAAAGGACACAGCGGGACACAGCGGGGGACACAGCGAGGACACAGCGACACACAGTGGGGGACACAGCAAGGATTGAGCGGGAAACAGCGGGGGACACAGCAGGACATAGCGGGGGACAGAGCGGGACACAGCGGGACACAGCGGGAGACACAGGATGGACACAGCGGTACACAGCAGGGGACAGATCGAGGACACATTGGGACACAGCGGGGACAGAGCGGGACTCCGCGGGGGACACAGCAGTACACAGCGGGACACAGCGGGACACAGCAGGGACACAGCGGGGGACACAGCGGGACACAGCGGGGGACACAGAGGGGGACACAGCGGGGAAAAAAGCGAGGCCACAGCAGAACACAGCGTGGGACACAGCGAGGACACAGCGGGACACAGCGGGACACAGCGTCGATACAGCGGGGACACAGCGGGACACAGCGAGGTACACAGTTGGGGACACAACGGGACACAGTGGGGGCACAGCCGGACACAGCGGGACACAGCGGTACACAGCGGGGACACTGCGGAAACATAGTGGTACACAGCGGGGTACACAGCGGGACACAACGGAACACAGCTTTGGACACAGCGGGGACAAAGCGGCAGACAGCGGGGGACACAGCGAGGACACAGCGGGACACAGCGGCGACAAAGAGGGGACTCAGCGGGACAAAGCGGGGGACACAGCGTGACACAGCGGGACACAGCGGGGGACACAGCGGGATACAGCGGAGACAGAGCGGGGCCAAAGGGAGAAACAGCGGTGATACAGCTGGACACAACGGAGTACACAGCGGGACACAGCGGGCACACAGCGAGGACACAGTGGGACAGAGCGGGACACAGCAGGGAACACAGGAAGGAAACAGCAGGACACAGTTGGACACAGCGTCGATACAGCGGGACACAGCGGGGTACACAGCTGGGGACACAACGGGACACAGCGGGGGATACAGCGAGGACACAGTGTGACCCAGCAGGACACAGTGGGGACACAGCGGGACCCAGCGGGGAAACCAGTGAGGACACAGTGGGACACAGCGGGGGACACAGCGAGAACACAGCGGGGGACACAGCGAGGACACAGCGGGACCCAGCAGGACACAGCGTCGATACAGCAGGCACACAGCGTTACACAGCGTGGTACACAGCTGTAGACACAACGGGACTCAGTGGGGGCACAGCGGGACACAGCGGGACACAGTGGGACACAGCGGGGACAAAGCGTGAGACACAGCGGGGGACAGAGCTGGAGACAGCGGGGGACACAGCGAGGACACAGCGGGACACAGCGGTGACACAGAGGGGACTCAGCGGAGGACACAGCGGGGGACAAAGAGGGACACCACGGAACACAGCGGGACACAGCGGGAAACAGCAGTGACCCTGCCTGGACACAGTGAGACACAGCGGGGTACACAGCGGGGGACAGTGGAGACAGAGTGGCCACAGCGAGACAAGGCGGTGACATAGCTGGACACAGCGGGGTACACAGCGGGACACAGCGGGCACACAGCGGGGACACAGCGGGTCACAGCGGGACACAGCGGGGACACAGTGGGGGACCCAGTGAGGACCCAGAGGGACACAGCAGGGGACACAGCGAGGACACAGCGGGGGACACAGTGGGGGACACAGCGGGACACAGCGGGGAACATAGCGAGGACACAGCGGGACACAGCGTCGATAAAGCGGGGACACAGCGTTACATAACGTGGTACACAGCTGTGGACACAACGGGACACAGTGGGGGCACTGCGGGACACAGCGGGACACAGTGGGACACAGCGGGGACAAAGCGTGAGACACAGCGGGGGACAGAGAGGGAGACAGTTGGGGATACAGCGAGGAAACAGCGGGACACATCGGTGACACAGCGGGGACAAGGCGGGGGACATAACGGGACACTGCGGGGGACTCTGCGGGACACAGTGAGGGACAGAGCGTGGGACACAGCGAGACACAGTGGAACAAAGCAGGTGACTAAGCGGGACACAGCACAGACAGAGAAGGGCTACAGCGGGACATCGCGGTGACACTGCTGGACTCAGCGGGGTACACAGTGGGTACACAGCGGGCACACAGCGGGGATATAGCGGGACATAGCGGGGACTCAGCAGGACTCATAGGATACAGCAGGGGATCTGCTGGAATCAGCGGGGGATCCAGTGAGGACCAGTGGACCTCGCCGGGGGACTCTGTGGGTACTCTCCGGGGGAC
>NW_012301994.1:0-3259 GCF_000151885.1 Dipodomys ordii | reverse complement strand
AACAGAGGGACACAACGGGGGCCACAGCGGGAACACAGTGTGACACGACGGGGACACAGCGAAGGACACAGCGGGACACAGTGGGGACACAGCGGTTAACACAGTGGGACACAGTGGGGGACAAGGGAGGACACAGCAGGACACAATGGGACACACAGGGACACAGCGGGGTACACAGCAGGACTCAGCGGGGGACACAGCAGGGAACAAAGCGGGACACCACAGAACACAGCGGGACACAGCGCGAAAGTGTGGTGACCCTGCGGGGACACAGCGGGACACAGTGTGGGACACAGCGGGACACAGCGGGACACAGCGGGACAGAGCGGAAAACACAGGGGCACACAGTGGGGGACAGAACGTGGGACACAGCGAGACACAGAAGGGACAAAGCTGGACACAGCGGGGTACACAGAGGGACACAGCGGGGACACAGCGGGGAAACAGCGTGACACAGCGGGACACAGCGGGTCACAGATGGGGACACAGCGGGACACAGCGGGGGACACAGCGAGGACACATTGGGACACAGCGGGGACACAGCGAGACTCAGCAGGGGACACAGCAGTACACAGCAGGACACAGCGGGACACAGCGGGGGACACAGAAGGGTACACAGCGGGACACAGCGGGGAACACAGCGAGGACACTGGGGGACCCAGCGGGACACAGCGTCGATACACCAGGGACACAGCAGGACACAGCGGGGTACACAGCTGGGGACACAACGGGACACAGCAGGGGACACAGAGAGGACACAGCGGGACACAGTAGGACACAGCGGGGACACTGCGGGAACATAGCGGGACAAAGCGGGGTACACAGCGGGACACAACTTGGGACACAGCGGGGACACAGTGGGACACAGCGGGGGACAAAGCGGGAGACAGCGGGGGACACAGCGAAGACACAGCGGGACACAGGGGCGACACAGAGGGGACTCAGTGGGGGACACAGCGGGGGACAAAGTGGGACACCATGGGACACAGTGTGACACAGCGGGACACAGCGGGGACATTGCGGGAACACAGCGGGACAAAGAGGGGGACAAAGCAGGACACAGCGGGACACAGCGGGGGACACAGCGGGGGACAGCGGAGACAGAGAGGGGACACAACGGGACACAGCGGTGACACAGCTGGACACAACGGAGTACACAGTGGGACACAGCAGGCACTCAGCGGGGACACAGCGGGACACAGGGGGCCACAGCAGGGACAGAGTGGGACACAGCGGGACACAGCGGGACACAGCGGGGGACACAGCGGGACACAGTGGGGGACCCAGCGAGGACCCAGCGGGACACAGCGGGGGACACAGCGAGGACACAGCAGGGGTCACAGCGGGGGACACAGCCGGACACAGCGGGGGACCCAGCGAGGACACAGCGGGGGACACAGCAAGGACACAGCGGGACACAGCGGGGTACACAGCGGGACACAGCGGAGGATAAAGGGAGGACACAGCAGGACACAGCGGGGAACACAGCGAGGACACAGCGGGACCCTGCGACACACATTGTCGATAAAGCGGGGACACAGCGGGATACAGCGTGGTACACAGCTGGGGACACAACCGGACAAAGCGGGGGACAGAGCGCGGACACTGCGGAACACAGCGGGGGACACAGCGAGGACACAGCGGGACACAGCGAGATACAGCGGGACACGGCGGGGACACAGCAGTAGACACAGCGGGACACAGCGGGAAACACAGGGAGGACCTCAGCGGGACACAGCGGGACACAGCGTCGACACAGCGGGGACACAGCGGGACACAGCGGGGTACACAGCTGGGGACACAACGAGACACAGCGGGGGACACAGCGAGGACACAGCAGGACACAGCGGGACACAGCGGGGACACTGCGGGAACATAGCGGGACACAGCGGGGTACACAGCGGGACACAGCATGGGACACAGCGGGGACACAGCGAGGGACACAGCGAGGACACAGCAGGACACAGCAACTACACAGAGGGGACTCAGCGGGGGACACAGCAGGGGACAAAGCGGGACACCATGGGACACAGTGTGACACAGCGGGACACAGTGGGGACACTGCGGGGACACAGCGGGACAAAGCGGGGGAACAGCGGGACACAGCGGGACACAGCAGGGAACACAGCGGGGGACAGCGGAGACAGAAAGGGGACACAGCGGGACACAGCGGTGACACAGCTGGACACAACGGAGTACACAGCGAGACACATCGGGCACACAGCGGACACACAGTGGTACACAGCGAGACACAGCAGGGACCGAGCGGTACACAGAGGGACACAGCGGGACACAGCGTGGGACACAGCGAGGACACAGCGGGGGACAAAGCAGGGGACACAGCGGGGGACCCAGCGAGGACACAGCGGGACACAGACGGGGACACAGCGAGAACACAGTGGGGGACACATCGGGGGACACAGCGGGACTCAGCTGTGGACACAGCGTCGATACAGCGGGCACACAGCGTTACACAGCGAGGTACACAGCTGTGGACACAACGGGACACAGTGGGGAAACAGCGGGACACAGCGGGACACAGTGGGACACAGCGGGGAAAAAGCGTGAGACACAGCGGGGGACAGAGCTGGAGACAGCGGGGGACACAGCGAGGACAAAGCAGGACACAGCGTTGACACAGCGGGGTCTCAGCGGGGGACACAGCGGGAGACAAAGAGGGACACCACGGAACACAGCGGGACACAGCAGGAAACAGCAGTGATACTGCGTGGACACAGTGGGACACAGCGGGGGACACAGCGGGACACAGAGGGGGACAGAGCGGGACACAGTGGGGGACCGAGCGTGGGACACAGTGATACACAGCGGGGACAAAGCTTGTCACAGCGGGGTACACAGAGGGACACAGCGGGGACGCAGTGGGGAAACAGCGTGACACAGCAGGACACAGCGGGACACAGCGGGGGACACAGCAAGGACACAGCGGCACACAGCATGGGACACAGCAAGGACACAGTGGGACACAGCGGGGGACAAAGCGGGACATAGCGGGGGACACAGCGTGGGATACAGCGGGACACAGCGTGACACCGCGGGGGACACAGGGAGGACACAGCGGGACACAGCGGGTGACAGAGCGAGGACACATTGGGACACAGCGTGATTCAGCGGGGGACACAGCAGTATACAGCGGGACAAAGCGGGACACAGCGGGGACACAGCAGAGACACAGCGGGGGACAGAGCGGTACACAGCGGGGGACACAGGGATGACAGACCAGGACCCAGCGGGACCCAGC
>NW_012301993.1:0-2111 GCF_000151885.1 Dipodomys ordii | reverse complement strand
GAGGGCGGTGGGGGGGGGCTGGTGGGCGGATTATTTTTTATCTGTCTGTTCTTATCCTTGTCCGTAAGCAGTACTGCTGACATCTTGCATCAATATGTTGTCTATTCTTTTCTGGTGTCATATTGAAATTCTTTTAGCCCTGCATTGTTCCCCTGATTTCCGGTCACGAACGGTATCTATTTGTATTAGATTCTGTAGTTCACGTTTAAGAAGTTGTCGAAGAAGAAGATGAAGAAGATGATGAAGAAGCCGAAGGAGGAGGAGGAGGTGGAGGTGGTGGTGGTGGTGGTGGAGGAGGAGGAGGAGAAGGAGAAGCAAAAGGAGAAGCAAAAGGAGAAGCAAAAGGAGAAGCACTAGAAGCAGAAGAAGCAGAAGCAGAGAAGCAGAAGCAGAAGAAAAAGTATAAGCAAAAGAAGCAGAATCAGAGGGAGAAGCAGAAGAAGGAGGAGGAGCAGAAGGAGAATGAGAAGCAGAAGGAGAATCAGAAGGAGAAGCAGAAGAAGGAGAAGCAGAAGTACAAGAAGCAGCAGAAGGAGAAGCAGAAGCAGAAGAAGATGCAGAAGGAGAAGCAGGAGAAGCAGAAGAAGCAGAAGCAGAAGGAGAAACAGAAGTAGGAGAAGGAGAAGGAGAAGGAAGGGCAACAGAGGCAATAGGAGAAGCAGAAGGAGAAGCAGAAGCAGAATGAGAAGCAAAAAGAGAAGCAGTAGAAGCAGAAAAACCAGGAGAAGCAGAAGAAAGAGAAGAAGAAGAAGAAGAAGAAGAAGAAGAAGAAGAAGAAGAAGAAGAAGAAGAAGAAGAAGAAGAAGAAGAAGAAGAAGAAGAAGGAGAAGCTTAAGGAGAACCATAAGGAAAAGCATAAGGAGAAGCATAAGGAGAAGCAGTAGATGCAGGAGAAGCAGAAGAAATAGAATAAGCAAAAGAAACAGAAGCAGAAACAGTGGGAGAACAGAAGAAGGAGAAGGAGAAGGAGCAGCAGAAGGAGAAGCAGAAGCAGAAAGAGAAGCAGAAACAGAAGGAGAACAAAAGGAGAAGCAGGAGAATCAGAAGAAGCAGAAGTAGAAACAGAAAGAGAAGTAGAAGAAGGAGAAGCAGAAGTAGAATCAGAAGAAACAGAAGAAGAAGAAGAAACAGAAGCAAAAGAAACAGAAGAAGGAGAAGAGCAGAAGCAGAAGCAGAAGGAAAAGCAGAAGCAGAAGGAGAAGCAGAAAGAGAAGCAGGAGAAGCTTAAGAAGCAGAAGAAGCAGAAGAAGCAGAAGGAGAAGCAGGAGAAGGAGAAGCAGGAGAAGCAGAAGAAGGAGAAGCAGGAGAAGCAGGAGAAGCAGAAGAAGCAGAATGTGGAGAAGCAGGAGAAGCAGAAGAAGGAGAATGTGGAGAAGCAGAAGAAGCAGAATGTGGAGAAGCAGAAGAAGCAGAATGTGGAGAAGCAGAAGAAGCAGAATGTGGAGAAGCAGAAGAATGTGGAGAAGCAGAAGAAGCAGAATGTGGAGAAGCAGAAGGAGAAGCAGAAGCAGAAACAGGAGAAGCCGAAGAAGCAGAAGCAGAATCTGAAGCAGAAGGAGAAACAGAAGAAGCACAATCTGAAGCAGAAGCAGAAGAAACAGAAATAGTAGAATAAGCAGAAGCAGAAGCACCAGGAGAAGCAGAAGAAGAAGAAGGAGAAGGTGAAAGAGAAGGATTAGGAGTAGGAGAAGCAAAAGGATAAGCAGAACCAGAAAGAGACGCAGAAGGAGAAGCAGCACGAGAAGTAGTTGTAGCAGGAGAAGAAGAAGCAGGAGAAGTAGAAGAAACAGAAGGCGCAGAAGCAGAATGAGAAGCAGAAGGAGAAATTGAAGCAGAAGCAGAAGCAGAAGGAGAAGCAGAAGCAGAAGAAGAAGCAGAAGAAGGAGAAGGACAAGTAGAAGGAGAAAGAGAAGCAGAACGAGAAGCAGGAGAAGCAGAAGCTGGAGAAGCCGAAGCAGAAGAAACAGAAGAAGGGGAAGAAGCAGAAGGAGAAGCAGAAACAGAAGGAAAAGCAGAAAGAGAAGCAGGAGAAGCAGAAAAAGCAGCAGCAGGAGAAGCAGAAGCAGGAGAAGCCGAAAAAGCAAAAGCAGAACCTGAAGCAGAAGGAGAAG
>NW_012301992.1:0-3260 GCF_000151885.1 Dipodomys ordii | reverse complement strand
TCACAGTTTCCCCGCTGTGTCCCGCTGTTTCCCACTGTGTTCTGTGGTGTCCCGCTTTGTCCCCCGCTGTGTCCCCCGGTGAGTCGCCGCTGTGTCCACGCTTTGTCCCGCTGAGTCCTCCATGTGTCCCAGGCTGTGTCCCGCTGTGTCCGGCTGTGTCCCCCGCTGTGTCCCCCGCTGTGTCCCCGCAGTGTCAGCGCTGTGTCCCGCTGTGTTCGCGCTGTGTCCCCCGCTGTCTCCCGCTGTGTCCCCCACTGTGTCCCGCTGTGTCCCCCGCTGTGTCCCCGCTGTGTCCCCCGCTGTCTCCAGCTCTGTCCCCTGCTGTGTCTCACGCTTTGTCCCCGCTGTGTCCCACTGCGTCCCGCTCTGTCCCGCTGTGCCCCCACTGTGTCCCGTTGTGTCCACAGCTTTGTACCATGCTGTGTAACGCTCTGTCTCCGCTGTATCTACGCTGTGTCCCGCTGGGTGCCGCTGTGTCCTCGCTGTGTTCCCCTCTGTGTCCAGCTGTTTCCAACACTGTGTCCCTCACTGTGTCCTCGCTGTGTCCCCCGCTGTGTCCCGCTGTGTCCCGCTGTGTCCTCGCTATGTCCCGCTCTGTGTCCTCGCTGTGTCCCCCGCCGTGTCCCGCTGTGTCCCACTGTGTCCGGCTGCGTCCCCGCTGTGTCCCGCTGTGTCCCGCTTTGTCCCCCACTGTGTCCCGCAGTGACCCCGCTGTGTCCCGCTGTGTCCCACTGTGTCCCGTGGTGTCCCGCTTTGTCCCCTACTGGGTCCCCGGCTGAGTCTCGCTGTGTCCCCACTGTGTCCTCTCTGTGTCCCGCGCTGTGTCCTGCTCTGTTCCCCACTGTGTCTCCCGTTTTGTCCCTGCTGTGCCCCACTGTGACCCGCTGTGTCCCGCTGTGTCCCCGCTTTATCGTCGCTGTGTCCCGCTGGGTCCTGCTGTGTCTCTCTCTGTGTTCCCCACTGTGTCCTGCTCTGTCTCCCGCTGTGTCCCTCGCTGTATCCCCCGCTGTGTCCCGCTGTGTCCCGCTGTGTCCCTCGCTGTGTCCTTGCTGTGTCCCCGCTGGGTCCCGCTGGGTCCCACAGTATCCCCCGCTGAGTCCGGTTGTGTGACCGCTGTGTCCAGCTGTGTCCCCGCTCTATCGACGCTGTGTCCCGCTGTGTCCCGCTGTGTCCTCTCTTTGTTCCCCGCTGTGTCCCCCTGTGTCCCCCGCTGTGTCTCTCGCTGTGTCCCGCTGTGTCCCGGGCTGTGTCCGGCTGTGTCCCGCTGTGTCCCCCGCTGTGTCCTTGCTGTGTCCCCGCTGTGTCCCGCTGTGTCCCGCAGTGTCCCCAGCTGTGTCCCGCTGTGTCACCGCTGTGTCCCGCTTTGTCCTCGCTGTGTCCCCCGCTGTGTCCCGCTTTGTGCCTGCTGTGTACCCCGCTGTGTCCCTCTGTGTCCCCCGCTGTGTCCCGCTGTGTCCCCTGCTGTGTCCCCACTGTGTCACGCTGTGTTTCGCTGTGTCCGGCTGTGTCCTCGCTCTGTCTCCCTCAGTGTCCAGCTGTGTCCTCCCTGTGTCCCCCGCTGTGTCCCGCTGAGTCCCCTGCTGTGTCCCGCTGTGTCCCGCTGTGTCACGCTCTGTCCCCTCTGTGTCCTTCTGTGTCCAGCTCTGTCCCCGCTGTGTCCCCTCTGTGTCCCGCTGTGTACCATTCTGTGTCCAGCTGTGTCCCCTCTGTGTCCCGCTGTGTCCTACTGTGTCCCGTGGTGTCCCACTTTTTCCCCTCTATGTCCTCTGCTGAGTCCCCTCTGTGTCCCCGCTGTGTCCAGCTGTGTCCTCGCTGTGTCCTCCGCTGTCTCCCGCTTTGTCCCACGCTGTGTCCTACTGTGTCCCACTCTGTCCCTGCTGTGTCCGGCTGTGTTCCCCTCTGTGTCCCGCTGTGTCCCCCGCTGTGTCCCGCTGTGTCCCCGCAGGTTCACCGCTGTTTCATGCTGTGTCCTGCTGTGTTCCGTGGTGTCCCGCTTTGTCCCCCGCTGTGTCCCGCTGTGTCCACTGCTGGGTCCCCGCTGGGTCCCCGCTGGGTCCCGCTGTGTCTCGCTGTTTCCCGCTGTGTCCTCGCTTTGTCCCATGCTGTGTTCCGCTGTGTCCTCCCTGTATCCCCCGCTGTGTCCCCCGATGTGCCCCGCAGTGTCCCGCTGTGTCCCGCTGTGTCCTCGCTGTGTCCCACTGTGTCCCCGCTGTTTCCCTGCTGGGTCCTGCTGTGTCCCGCTGTGTCCAGCTGGGTCCCCCGCTTTGTCCCGCTGTGTCCCCGCAGTGTCCCCCCTGTGTCCCGCTGTGTCCCACTGTGTCCTGTGGTGTCCCGATTTGTCCCCCGCTATGTCCCCTGCTGAGTCCCCTCTGTGTCCCCGCTGTGTCCCGCTGTGTCCCTCGATGTGTCCCGCTGTGTCCCCCGCTGTGTCCTGCTGTGTCCCGCTGTGTCCTGCTGGGTCCCGCTGTGTCCCCGCTGTGTCCCCGCTGTGTCCCGCTGTGTCCCCCGCTGTGTCCCGCTGTGTCCCCGCAGGTTCACCGCTGTTTCATGCTGTGTCCCGCTGTGTTCCGTGGTGTCCCGCTTCGTCCCCCGCTGTGGCCTCCCTGAGCCACCTCTTTGTCCCCGCTGTGTCCCGCTGTGTCCTCACTGTGTCCGCCTCTGTCTCCCGCTCTGTCCACCGCTGTGTCTCATGATTTGTCCCCGCTGGGTCCCACTGTGTCCCGCTCTGTCCCCCACTGTGTCCCCCGCTGAGTCCTCTATGTGTCGCCACTGTGTCCCGCTGTGTCCTCGCTGTGTCCCCTGCTATCTCCCGCTTTGTCCCACGCTGTATCCCGCTGTGTCCCGCTGTGTCCTCGCTGTGTCCCGCTGTGTCTCGCTGTGCCCCCACTCTGTCCCGTTGTGTCCACAGCTGGGTACCACGCTGTGTAACACTGTGTCCCTGCTGTATGGACGCTGTGTCCTGCTGGGTCCCGCTGTGTCCTCGCTGAGTTCCCCGCTGTGTCCCGCTGTGTCCCCAGCTGTGTCCCCCGCTGTGTCCCGCTGTGTCCTAGCTGGGTCCCCTGCTGTGTCCCGCTGTGTCCCCTGCTGTGTTCCGCTGTGTCCCGCTATGTCCCGCTTGGTCCCTGCTGTGTCCCCGCTGTGTGCCCGGCTGTGTCCTGCTGTGTACTACGTTGTGTCCAGCTGTGTCACCGCTGCGTCTCTCTTTGGCCCCTCTCTGTCTACAAGAATGTTCCCTGCTGTGTCCTGCTGTGTCCCGCTGT
>NW_012301991.1:0-3260 GCF_000151885.1 Dipodomys ordii | reverse complement strand
TCATTCCCCGCTGTGTCCCGCTGTGTCCACAGCTGTGTCCCCGCTGTGTCCCCCGCGTTGTCCTCGCTGTGTCCCTCTGTTTCCCTCTTTGTCCCCCGCTTTGTCGTCGCTGTGTTCCCCACTGTGTCCCGCTGTGTCCTCCGCTATGTCCCCCGCTGTGTCCCGCTGTGTCACCAGCTGTGTCCCCGCTGTGTCCCCTGCGTTGTCCTCGCTGTGTCCCTCTGTTTCCCTCTTTGTCCCCCGCTGTGTCCTCGCTGTGTTCCCCACTGTGTCCTTCTGAGTCCTCCGCTGTGTCCCCGGTTCTGTCCCGCTGTGTCCCCCACTGTGTCCCGCTGTGTTCCGCTTTGTCCCCATCTGTGTCCCTGCTGTGTCCCTGCTGTGTCCAGCTGTGTCCCGCTGTGTCCCGCTGTGTCACGCTCTGTCCCCCGCAGAGTCCCGCTGTGTCCCCGCTGTTTCCCGCTTTGTCCTTGCTTTGTCCCACCTGTGTCCGCCACTTTGTCCCGCTGTATCCCCTGCTGTGTCCCGCTGTGTCCCCAGCTGTGTCTCGGCTGTGTCCCCTACGTTGTCCTCGCTGTGTCCCTCTGTTTCCCTCTGTGTCCCCGCTGTGTCCCTTTGTGTCCCCCGCTGTGTACCCCGCTGTGTCCCGCTGTGTACCCCGCTGTGTCCCGCTGTGTGCCCCGCTGTGTCCCGCTGTGTCCCCTGCAGTGTCCAGCTGTGTCCCCGCTGTGTCCGGCTGTGTCCCCCGCTGTGTCCCGCTGTGACCAATGATGTGTCCCAGCTGTGTCCGGTTGTGTCCCCGCTGTGTCCCGCTGTGGCCCCGCTGTGTCCCCGCTGTGTCCCGCTGTGTACCCCTCTGTGTCCAGCTCTGTCCCGCTGTGTCCTCACTGTGTCCCCCTTTGTGTCCCGCTGTGTCCCCCGCTGTGTCCGACTGTGTCACGCTGTGTCCCGCTCTGTCCCCGATGTGTCCCGCTGTTTCCCGATGTGTTCCCTGCTGTGACCCGCTATGTTCCGCTGTGTCCCCGCTGT
Source organism: Dipodomys ordii (assembly GCF_000151885.1). Lineage (NCBI taxonomy): Eukaryota > Metazoa > Chordata > Mammalia > Rodentia > Heteromyidae > Dipodomys > Dipodomys ordii. Next base: position 2,234 of record NW_012301991.1, on the reverse strand, counting down.
GTCCCGCTGTGCACCCTGCTTTGTCCAGCTTTGTCCCAGCTGTGTCTCTCTGTGTCCCACGCTCTGTCCCCCACTGTGTTCCGCTGTGTCCCCCGCTGTGTCCCGCTGTGTCCCCCGATGTGTCCCGCAGTGTCCCGCGCTGTGTCCCCGCTGTGTCCCCGCTGTGTCCCCCGCTATGTCCCGCTGTGTCACACTATGTCCGGCTGTGTCCTCCGCTGTGTCCCTGCTGTGTCCCGGCTGTGTCCCACTGTGACCACCTTTGTCCCTCTGTGTCCCCCCCTAAGTCCCCGCTCTTTTCCCGCTGGGTCCCGCTGTGTCCCCGTTGTGTCCCGCTCTGTCCCCCACTATGTCTCCTGCTTTGTCCCCACTGTGTCCTCGCTGTGTCCCACACTGTGTTCCGCTGGGTCCTCGCTGTGTCCCCCAATGTGTCCCGTTGGGTCCCCAGCTGTGTACCGCGCTGTGTCCTGCTGTGTCCCCGCTGTATCGACGCTGTGTCTCACTGGGTTCCCCTGTGTCCTCGCTGTGTCCCACTGGGTTCCCTCGTGTCCTCGCTGTGTTACCCGCTGTGTCCCGCTGTGTCCTCGCTGTGTCCCACGCTGTGTTCCGCTGGGTCCTCGCTGTGTCCCACGCTGTGTTCCGCTGGTCCTCGCTGTGTCCCGCGATGTGTCCCGTTGTGTCCCCAGCTGTGTACCCCGCTGTGTCTGCTGTGTCCCGCTGTGTCCTTGCTGTGTTCCCCACTGTGTCCCGCTGTGTCCCCCGCTGTGTCCCCCGCTGTGTCCCCGTTGTGTCCCCGCTGTGTCCCCTGCTGTGTCCCGCTGTGTCACACTGTGGCCCGTGGTGTCCCGCTGTGTCCCCACTGTATCGACACTGGGTCCCGCTGGGTCCCGCTGTGTCCTCGCTGTGTTCCCCATTGTGTCCCGCTGTGTCCCCCGCTGTGTCCCCCGCTGTGTCCGCTGTGTCCACGTTGTCCCCCGGTGCGTCCCTGCTGTCCCCAGCTGTGTCTCCCGCTGTGTCCCGATGTGTCCCGCTGTGTCCCCGCTGTGTCCGGCTGTGTCCCCCGCTGTGTCCCCCGCTGTGTCCCGCTGTGTTCCGCTGTGTCACCGCTGTCCCCCGCTGTGTCCCACTGTGTCCCGCTGTGTCCCCGGGTGTGTCCTGCTGTGTCCCTGCTTTTTCCACGCTGTGTCTTGCTGTGTCCCCACTGAGTCCCGCTGTGTCCCCCGCTGTGTCCCCAACTGTGTCCCCCACAGTGTGGCCAGTATCCCCTGCTGTGTCCCCCGCTGTGTCCCACTGTGTCCCCGCTGTGTCCTGCTGTGTCCCCCACTGTGTCGTGCTGTGTCCCTGTTGTGTCCACAATGTGTCCCGCTGTGTCCCCGCTGTGTCCCGCTGTGTCCCCTGTGTTCCCGGTGTGTCCCGCTGTGTCCCCACTCTGTCCCCGTTGTGTCCCCGCTGTGTCCAGCTGTGTCCCGCTGTTTCCCGCTGTGTCCCGCTGTGTCCCGCTGTGTCATGCTGTGTTCCCTCTGTGTTCCCCGCAGTGTCCCCGCTGTGTCCCACTGTGTCCTCGCTGTGTCCCCCGCTGTGTTCCGCTGTGTCCCCCACTGTGGCTTGCTGTGTCCCGCTGTGTCCTCGCTTGTCCTCTGCTATGTCCCGCTGTATCCTCCGCTGTGTCCCCCGCTTTGTCCTGCTGTGTCCCTCTGTGTCCCCTCTGTGTCACGCTGTGTCACGCTGTGTTCCCGCTGTGTTCCCGGCAGTGTCCCCGCTGTGTCCTCGCTGTGTCCCACTGTGTCCTCGCTGTGTCCCCCGCTGTGTTCCGCTGTGTACCCCACTGTGGCCTGCTGTGTCCCACTGTGTCCCCCTCTGTGTCTCTCTGTGTCCACCGTTGTGTCCCCGCTCTGTCCCTACTGTGTCCCGCTGTGTCCGGCTGTTTCCTCACTTGTCCTCTGCTATGTCCCGCTGTATACTTCCGCTGTGTCCCCCGCTTTGTACTGCTGAGTACCCGTAGTCCCCCGCTGTGTCCCCACTGTCCCTGCTGTGTCCCCCGCTGTGTCCCGCTATGACCCCTCTGTGTCCCTCCCTGTGTCCCGCAGGGTCCCACGATGAAGGCCCCCGCTGTGCCCCGCTGAGGTCCTCTGTGATCTCCGCCGATTTCCCGCTCTGTCCCCAATGAGGCCCTGATGGAACCCGCTGGATCCTCCGCTGTGTCCCGCAGGGCCCCCAGGGAAACCACTGGGGTCCCC